>NW_008620737.1:13042-34281 GCF_000691845.1 Merops nubicus | reverse complement strand
AGAGTGTATTTTAGGGCTTTAAACTGCATCAGAGCAGCCAAGGTGTGCACAGGGGTATGCCAGAAGAATCTCAACGGACACACTTACCACTCATGTACCCACCCTCCTCTGTCTTTCTCTCTCTCTCCGTCAGGTGCTTCCCTGATGTTCTCGGCTTTAATTCTTAATTTTATGTGCTTTTGAAAGGTTGATGTTTTGGTCCTCTGATGGCTGGCAGAAAGTTGCCTACCTGACTTTCACTCTTGATAAACAGGGCTGCAGAACTCAAAAAGTATTTGAAAAATGAGGGGCAGGAAGTGTAAAATAAATGTAAGCTCTCAAAAGGTGTTAAATCAAAATGGAAAGGAGATGGTGGGTGGATCTCATTGGAGTAGGCTTCAGAGAAGTGAGGTGAGTTTGTGGGAGAAAGTCACACTCTTTGAACAAAATAAGGAACATGACATCACGTTGGTTATCTCAAGGTGGAATTTTCATGTACATAGGGCATGAGGAAGTTCTCTTTCTAGAGTTTGACCAGATCTCTTCATGGAATCTTCCCAGGCAGGTTTTTCATAAAGTGAAGCAGACATGAAAGCAATGATCCTTCCTGTCCGCCTGATGTTTTACATGAAAGTAGCTGTCCTGGTGTAAAATAAAGGAATTCAGTGGAATTTTATTTTTTTTTTTCCCCCACAAAGGCAAAATTACTGGTCTTTTGCTTGTCCTTTTGATGGAACAAGTTGAGGTAGAAGATTGGTTTGTGTTTACTATTCATTCACAACTTGTATTGCACAGTAAGACACTAAAATTTCTTTGCTCCTGGAATAAAGTTCCAAACCATTTCAAATAAAGACCATGGCAGCAGGTTAATCAGTGATTCAATCAATATACTCTTGTACAAGTTCTTAGATCAATCATCATTTATTGTGGAAATATACAGAAGTGCCAAGAGAGCATTGTGTATGTTAGTGTGGACAACATACAAATAGTGAATAGAAGAAGGCTGACAAGGAATTAAATTGAAGAGGGAGTGCAGAGATATAGGAATGGATCTGAAAGATTTTCAGACATCTTTACCTCTGTTTCCTCTGCTCCTGTCCAATATGGCATCTAAGGTACTTACAAGAAAAAGTGACTTTTATGGGGAGTCCCTGTGTGAGCGTAAGTTGCTCATAATGTGTCTTTTTGACCAATGTCTCTAAATATGTGGAATGCTAAATGATCCTTTTTCAACTTCTGCAATCACATGGGATTTAGGTTTCCTTTGAAGTTCTTAGTGAAAGTTCAAGTTGGTTTTTATTTACCATAATTTATTTACCTACTTTTAACTGTGAAGAAAGGGCACTTCTACCATGATGTCAGGGGGCCAGCCTTCCTCTCTGCTCCCCTCCCACAATGTGACCATTATATCAACATATGGCAAACATTTCTCCTATTCTGTGTTTACTCCCAGGAGTAAAAATTCAGTAAAAAGCCAAGAGACTTCCATAGAGAGGGGAAAACTCTGCTACAACCTTCAGGACGGGAAAAGCAAATATACTTTTAACAAGAAAGTTATTGGGACATTGCTAAATATTTCCAAGAAATAAAATAACAAAGGAGCTTGTATCCAAGAGGAGTCACATATCTTCAGAAAGTATAAGCATCATGGAAAAAAATCCTGAAGGATTATTATTGAAAGGTTAGCTGAAATTAAAAGCACGTTTATGCAGCCAAAGGAGTTTTTGGGCTTTAATTCATTAGCTCAGGTTTCATCTACCAGGATTCCGCCCCCGGCACGTGTAATAAGATTAGTTCATTAATCGTTGAGTCCTTGGGAATTAACATACTGGAGGTGCTTTTCTCCCCCTCTGAAAAGTCCCCCTGGATATATAAACACAGCAGCGATTTTGTTGAACGTGGGATCAGAGTTATTCGTGCCAGGTTTGGCTTGACGAGAATGACTGAATCCTATAAACAAGTGAACAGTGGGAGAAATGTATTAGGGAAGAAAAAAAAAAACAAACACACTTGGTTTGTTTTCTAGAATTGTACGGTAATGTTTGGCTGATAGCATATGGAAATCCAGTGTGTTAACTCTTAAAAAAATCACAAACAAACAAAAAATACCCCCCAACTTTAGAAAGAAAGGAAAAAAGAGTGGTTTATTTTACAGAATGATTCCCCTGGAATCTCTGCTCTTTACCCGGTAACCTATTAGAAAAGGGAGGGTGAAAGGTCTGAGGGGAGCCCAAACAGCATCTGGGCACGTGTGTGGTGTGGATCTGTGTGCATCCTTGGGCCAGGCTGAGGCAGAGCCATGCAGAACCATTTCTGCCTTGTGGAGAGTTGTGTTTTGTACCCCCATGGGAGGGACAGCAGCACTGTCCTGGGGCAATGCTGGCCTTCCTCAAAAGGTAGGACAGACAGGCTAGGTGCTCTTACAGCAGATGTTTGAAGGTAGGTGGAAAGGTTGCATGGTCAGCAACGTGAGATAAGGATTTTAGGACTCATCTTTCCTTCCCTCACTCAGACCCTAAACAAGGTCAAGGTAAGATGTGGTCCAATCTTTTTCATTGACCGAATGGAAAAGAACCACCTTTGTAATAAGGTCTTTTAAAAATTGCTTGTGTCACACACCCATTTACGTTACGTTGTGCCATGTTGTCATGCAATTTAAGCAGATTAAAAACACATTTAACAAAGTGCAAGGAAGGAAATGCCCTGATCTCAAGTGGCAAGGGTCAGAAGTGACATGAATGATTAGGTGCGTTATTGGGTATTTTGATACAGCGTTGCTTAGTTCTGAGGTTCTTTAAGGATTTTGAAGCAGAGAACATAAGGCATGAGGCTCTGGACTCAGGGGAATTTTACCTGCCAGAGGATATTCGGCTTTCCTTTTCTTGTAACTTCTGAATCCATTTTTTCTTCTTGCTGCAATCAGATACAAGCTCTTTTGTAACACAGGCATATTTCACTTTTGGAGCTATAGGAAAACATTCCTGACATTGGCAAAGGAGACCAGGGTGGGATGATTTATGAGTAGAAGATTAAAAAGAGCTAAATGGGGCTGTGTGGTTTAAAATGACTAAATAGATATAGATAACTATCTTCAAACACATAAATACTAAAGAGAAACAGAAATGTCTAGTTTGCACCAACAGAGGCAAATCTGTAGGCAGTGGAAGGAAAACAAGTAAAACTCAGGCTGAATATCAAGAGAAAGTTCCTAGTAGTGAGATCTCTCTAAAAATCTCAAGGTACAACAATGCTCCGGTTGTAATAATGTCGTAAAAGTGTCCCAGTGCTACAAATATTGTAAAGAGTGCTGGGGATTTCCCATTTATTATGCCCAGGTGGGATTAAATAACCCAAGCAAAGGAAGGCTTGATTCAGTCATTAGCCCCTGTGAGGATCTGGAAGCAGGAGCAAATTGGGTGAACCTCTCAGTGCCAATAAGTGGAAAGAGACAATGACCAAAGGAAAGTTGAATGTGGAATTATCCTATTTGGGCTCAAAGTGCAATCTGAATGGTGAATGCTCTTAATGAAAGCATGGCTGCTTCAGTAACCCAATACCTCCATTACTATTTTAGGCTGTAATTGTAGCTAATAGAAGGAAATGGATTTATATTTTGCTAGAATGCATTATTTATCAGTAAGAGTTTAAGGATTCATACAGTGCTGTGGTGAGAGCTGCTTGACAAAGAGAGCCTAAAGAGCCTGAGTCGGCTACACTGTGTGTATGCGCTTGGGTTTTTGGGTGTAAACCATAAGTCCAGAACAAAATCTAAAAAAAAAAAAAAAAAAAAAGGTCCTGTATTGGCATGGCCAAATGAGACTTTGCCAAGTAAAGTTGGTCTGAAAATAAGGAAGAGAAGGAAGTAGAGATAGAGCAGAATCTCCCAAATGTTTCTTAATGAAAGAGGGGCAATATGTAGAGGAGGGAAGAAAAAAAAAAAAAAAAAAAAAAAAACACAATTGCAGAGACCCTTTCCAGATCTGCTGAGCTGATGACCAAGCCCTCTTAAGAACATAAAGATCCAGGGAAAATGACAGAATAAGCTATTGGAATCCCAACAAGGTTTTTTTTTTAATTTTCATTCCATAGCATCCCCTTGCCAGAGGGGCAGCAGTGTGGGGTTACAAATATTGGAATAACATAGGAGAGAAACACAATAAATGTGGTTATTGGGAAGGGCACAGGGCTATGAAATAGTCCCTGCAGTACGATGGTGGAATCCCACTTTTTAGGGCTTTTTTAGAGCAGTCTGGACAAAATCCTAGAAAACGTCTTTGAAGACAAACCTGCGCTGGCAGGGAACCGAGCCGGATGATCTAACTGGAGCTCTCCACCTCCAGCTCTGGCGATCCCAGCACAGCTTCCCAGGAGGACAACCAAAGTCCTGCAGCCTGAATCACTTCAGTGGCTGGGTCAGCCCCACAGCCCCTCACGCTCATGACGGGCGTCTCCCAGCCCTGCTGACACCGGTGGGACTGCTGTCAGGAACCCTTCCCTGTGTCAGAAGCTGTTGCACAACCTGGCCCTTCCACTAGGAAATGAGCCATCTTAATGAACACATAACCTTGCAAATCCTAGACGGAATTTCTACACAATCATTGCTGGTTTATCATCCGTACTTACGTTTTTGTGGCTGCTGCTTCTTTCAAAAACCGAGGAAAACAAAGCGAGCTATTGTATATTTGGGTTTTCTTAGTAATTTATGATTAATGAGGTAGATCTTGGAATCCCTGCTCCGGGATTTTCACTTTGTGTACCCAGGCCTCCTGTTTATTCATGTTTTGTAACAGAAATAAAAAGTATTTCCTTTTAGCCCAAGGCACCTAATCAGGATTAGGCCTGGAGCAGAATATTTTGCATTCTTGCGTTCCAGGAGTACCTTGATGTGGAGTTATCTTTTGTCAACTGTAGATTGAATATTCAATTACACTACTTCTTTTTTAGAGAGGTATTTTAGGTCCTATCTGATAACTGATACTGAATACAGGTATTCTCTATACTACATTTCATGGACGTGGGTCTTCTGAAGAGTTCATTAGCTGTAAGTTGATAGCTGAAGAAGAATTTGTTTTGTGAAGCTGCTTTTCTGATGGATTGAGGGATCGGGTGCCGCCCGTAGCTGTCCAAGCTGTGCAGCAATCTGCTCATGTCCGGCACATGTTATGGGTCTTAGTCCTACACTGAGCTCAGACTAACAGCTCATGGTTTTAGTCCCTGGTTTATGCAGTATCTGAGGCTCAGGAATCACTGGATCTCCTCTGACCTGTTGGCACTGCCTCCTTCTCTGCAGTCCAATGAGCACCGCAATGTTTGCAAGAAGCAATGATTTATATAGAAAACCAAAGGTCTTTTGAAATGGCATCTAATTTGCAATTGCTTGAAGCAACAGTCTTGTCGTTCTATCTCTAGTGGGCAAAGATGAGTGACTTGGAGGGAGACAGACGTCAAATCAAGGCAGAGTGTGTCCTGGATGCTTCTCAATCAATGCCTCATTACCAAAGCCAAACTGAATTGTAGAGCTTTTCTGCAATTACAGTAATAAGCAGCTTTATTTAAGTATAATTGCTTTAACTGAAAATATCCTAATGTGGTGTTTTTTGTTCTGTCTGGTGTTTGGAATAGTCTTCGTAGCTTTGAGTCACCTATTTTGAATTTTTAAAAGGTTTATGTCTCGTTACAGTACAGACTGTGTTATTACACATCAAGGTCTTAGTCATTTTGTTCTGCTCTTGCATCTTGGTGTGCTTATTCACTTTGGTTTATCTCAATAAGGAGGGAGGGAACCTGGAGGGAGTGGGAAGGATACACAGATTGAAGGAAAAATCTCACTGATGTTTAGAAACAGCTGCCCTTTACTTTTTTTTTTTTTTTTTTTTGTAGATTAATTTTATTTCATTGACTTTACTCTAAATAGCAATACAACAGTGAAAGAGTAAGAAGTCCAGAAAAACTTTTTTCTATGACAGCTTTCTGAGTTGTACAGAATTGGAGAATGCCATTGAGTTGTAACTTCAGATCTCACCTCTCCAAGTAGCTTTTATGTGTAGAGAGCATTTTTTGCTTTTATTTTTATACAAAGGGATTATTTGTTCCTTTTTATTATTATTATTTTTCCTTTTGCATTACTGCGCCTGTAACGTACTCAGAAAGCTCAGTTGTTACAGTAGTGCCTGGCAGCCCTTACTAGGAACTGAGTAAAACTTCCAATCCCTTGACCTTTGCTTTTCCAGAATCATGATTTTCAGCAGAAATGTGTACGTTAGGCTTATTGCCTAAATATCCAGGCTGACCCTGGCAGGTTTGGGCTGTACTGGACCTTGTCCTCTGCTCCGCCGTTTTTGCTCCCCACCCTTCCTGTTTGACCTGTGGTCTGTTCAGCCACGTAAAATATTTTAATCAGGGCTCCTGAACCTCCTCTCGACCCTGTGTAGGACACTCTGTACAACATGAGTCACTTCACCAGTCAGCAAAGTTTGGCCTCGTTTTGTCTGGATATTGGGCAAATGACATCGTTGGGCTCTTGATGTGATGGTTGCGGTCTCTGGGTCTTCCTGGCCTGGTGAGAGCAGCAGAGAGATGATGTAGAGGTGATGCTGCTCAGAAGAAATTGCCACATCAGTGTCTTGTGGCAGCCAGTGTGCCTGTGTGGCTCCCTGTCTTCAGGCAGTGGAAAAATTCGTAAGCGTAAAAAAAAGGATTATTTAACAGGATTAATTTGGCAGAACTTCTACAAGCTGTAGTAAGTGCACTGTGTGAAGGAAAAGCATTGGCCAGGTACAAGGATAAGGCATAAGAAAATGGGGAAGGACACATCTGTAAATTAATATGAAGAAAGGAAGCAAATTTCCTTTCAGCCTGTCCTGAACACAGCACTCTGTTTGCTTGTTGCTTTTACCAACAGGGAAGTCGGCCTTTTAAATCTCTCCCCAGCCGTGCAGGTGGCAGTGTAAGTAGCATAAAACAGAACTTGTCAAATCCAGGAATCTGGCTTGTGGAGAGCTAATCCCAGAAAGAGAGGGGGGAAAAAAAAAACCCTCAAGTCCAAAACAAAACAAAACCACGATACCTAAACCAGACTTCCACTTCTGGGATCAGATCAAAACAACAAAAAGCCCAGAAAGATTAAACTAAGCTCAACTCAAATTAGTTTATTGTGCTGCATGTTTCTTGAGGCAAAAGAGTTTACTTTGGAATTAAAGCACACACACAAAACACAGCCCTCGACTGGACATTCAGCGCGCTAATAGTTTGCAGAGGAGTTCAGGGAAGTTGACTCTAAAAAACAGATGGGTGTCGAGAGGCACCGTTGAGGTCTCCGCATTCCTCTCCGCGTATCGGCGTGGGGTTGTTGTGCTGAGATGGTCAGAAACTATGCAGCTGTTGGATTGCTCTGCTCAGACGGCTCTGCACACATCCAGCCATCTAACACCCTGTAGAGCCCTACAGACCGTGTAACGCCGGCTCAGCCGGGGACCAGTCCTGCTGCAAACACAGGCAGGGGGTGGAGGGGAGGGAGGGCACTTTAAAGAGTAGGACCCGCTGCAGGGAAATGTTGATGAAGTGCTTTGGGTGACTCTTTCGGTTTTGCCACTGTCGTTTCTTGTGGCAGTGGGGCTGTTGTGTGAGAATTCCCCCAAAAGATTCCTCTCCTAGCGTTAGTTGGTAGCATTTTTGCAACGTTTTGGCAGGCAGGAACCTGGCCGCAAATAATTAGTGCAGGGGTGGCATGAAATTGAAAAATGAATTATGAAAATATTTGCTTTATAACTTTCAGTAAGAGCTTTGGTGTCATGTTTGGGAGTAGTTTCTGTTTTATTCCAGCTGGGGTGAAGCTTTTGAGCTTTTTTGGTTCATTCATCTTTTGAGGTGAGAGAAGGGAGTTTGTTTATGCTGGCATGACCCTCACATGTCCTTAATGAATGAGGGAAACAGAATCATGGAATGGTTTGGATTGGAAGGCACCTTAAAGATCATCTCATTCCAAGTCTCCTGCCATGGGCAGGGACACCTCCCACTAGACCAGGTTGTGCAAAGCCCCATCCAACCAAGTCTTGAACACCTCCAGGGATGGAGCATCCACAGCTTCCCTGGGAAACCTGTTTCAGTGTCTCACCACTCTCAGAGTGAAGAACTTCTTCCTAATTTCTCCTCTAAATCTCCCCTCTTCAAGTTTGAAGCCATCACCCATCATCCTGTCACTACAAGCCCTTATAAAAAATCCTTCCCCAGCTTTCTTGTAGACCCCTCCCCCCCTTCAGGTACTGCAAGGCCACACTAAGGTCTCCCCAGATCCTTCTCTTCTTTAGGCTGAACAACCTCAACTCTCTCAGCCTGTCCTTGTAGGGGAGGGGTTCCAGACCTCACGGAATGTCATAATAGCAGACGATCACAATGAGCCCCCTGTGCACTGGTCCCCCAAGGAGGCTGCAGTGTTCTCAGCAGATCTGGCACAGTGGGGGCTCAGGAGCCTATGATGAGCTTACGTGAAATAATGCTTCCAGATGGAAGTGAAGACAATGGTAAAACATTTGGGAACTACTGCCCTAGTGACCCTCTTCTGCAGAAGCAGAGGGCGCAGCCTTCCTTGTTCCTCTGAGGACTGGCAAAGGAATGGAGATACTGCCAGTCTTAGGTTTCTATTTATTTACTTACTTTTAAGACTGCAGTCTTGGCAACAGGAAAATGCCAATAGCTATTTGTGCAAGAGCTGCTAAGCTCCCTTCTGTCCCATCACTGGGCTGCCTGCCCTGAGAAGGGCACTTCTTTCAAGGACTTCTGAGGACCTAGTATTGCTGTGTTCAGAGGAGGGACAGTCTCTCCTTTCTACTTCAGGGCTGCTTGGTTGGAAGCAGTGCACTGAGCTCTTCCCAGTCTGGCTGGGAGAGCTCGGATGTCACAGAGGTGAATGCAAGGACTTATGGAGAGCAGGAAGGGTGGCTGAGGTGGAGAACCAGCTGCTCTTTTATTCTACATTTACTGGCCTAACTCCAAGCTCCTCCTTTACCCCATAATATCACCCAAGATACAACTCTGGTCTATTTGGAGAAGGCACAGGTAGGATTACAGGGCTCTCTGGGAGCAATTAAGAGGCCAGCCATGAGGCCTCTGCCACCACTTCTTAGTTGCTTGCAGCAGCAAGCCTTGCTGCTCCAGCTTCTCTGGGTCTGGGGGAGTGCTGGGGCAGGGGCCTGTGCTGGCTGGCAGCTAGAAGGAAGGTAAGAAGCAAGGGGTTGCTTGAAGATGAGTTTCTTAAAAGAGCAGTTTAGAGTCCAAGGACTAGGTGTCAGAGCAGTGAAATGCTTGAGGGAAGGACAACCCCCTTTTCCTTCATTTATTTTCTCATTTGACCTTTTGGTTAAGGTGTCCAGGCAGTCCAAATTTCTTCCAGCATAAAGAAAAGACACTGAATTTAATTGGTGACTGGCAGTGGAAGATTGTATTTTTGGTCCAGGGATGTATACTGAGGGAACCTATTCATTAGCTTTCCTAATATTCTGAATATTAGTTGCCTCTCGTGCTTTATGATTTTGGCTTGGTGTGAGCAGTGTTTATGCTAGCACTGGGCTTTGATGGTGTTGGATGCGTTTCCCAGCTCCTAAGGTATGGTAAACCAAGGTGGAGCTAGCACACGATAAATAGAACCACCTGACTTTGCTATGGCCTCATATGCCCTTGACTCTCTCTGCAGTCATTTGAGGTGTGCTGCAGGGTTTCCCTAGCATTAAATCTGTGTGATTTTATACAGAGTTTGAGGTGAGAGTGAGAAACTACTTGGTTGGTTATGTTGGTTTGTTTTGATTTTTCTTCTAAAGGTCTAACTCTCTTGAAATAGCACATAAGAGTCCATAGAGTTGTTAGTAGCTGCAGTGGGGATTATTAATCCCACTTTTGCAGATGAGTGGTGACTGTTAAGGATGGATGCATGGTTAGATGCTCTCTAAACCACAGCTGGGATAATACCAAAATTCAAATTCCAACCAGTGGTTTGCAGGGTTGGTGTTTGCTCCATGCTCGTGCTCTTTGCTAGGAGCACAGGAAGGGCTATATTTATTGGCTGTTACGTGCAGACCCAATGAAAACAGGAAATCCTTAGGAATCACCAGAAATCCATCCAAATGTCATCCATTAAATGTGAATCAAAATAGTGAGGAATCAAAAAGCTAATTCTTTCTAATATCTCATTACTCTTGGAGAGGTGGTCCCTGGAAGCCAGAGGCTGATAGAAACTGGTGGACTTGAAGCTGAAAACTGGCTTTAGTAGGGCTGCAGTGAGGAAGGATGGGGTGTTTCTTTCTCCTTTTTATTTTTCTTTTGATTTTTGTTCTTTTCTCTTTCTTCTTTGTCTGTCTGTTCACTATATGTTTGAACTATCTCCATGTGCCATATTATGATATCAGGTTTTTTAATTCTGCATTGATTGAGGGAGGATTTCTGTTTAAAAATCAATGGTTCGGGGTGGCTTGTGAGGAACAGGGAAGGAAAGCCCATTTTGTGTTTGTGTAACATTTGCTAGAATTGGTTAAACAGACACACATCAAAATAAATGCTGTAACCTTTCAATAATGTTCAGTCTCCCCCAGAATGAACATACTGTAAGTATGTGTGTTAAGTATACACCATTAATAGTCTCTGTGACATTTGGGCTGGCTCCACAGGGGAGATGAAGGGCATGCACTGAAAATGGTATCAAAAGGGAAAAATAAACACCTCAAATCACATAAATAAAATTTACCAGAAGTTGCAGGAATAAAAATAGGTTATTTGGGTTCCCTTGATTGAATTTGATCTCTGTGATGTCGCCATCAGAAGACACGACTTAAGTCTTTTCATAGCCCAGGTTTCTCCTCTGAAGTTGTGACAGGAATAGATCCAGAAATTCCTGGAGAAGCATCACAGATGATGGATAATCTTGGTGTAAGTTAGCGCCGTTACTTAAAGGCAGTAATTTTTTCTCAAATTCTGTCTCTGTTTGTCCTTTCTGTTTGTTTGGAATGATATAACCATAGGCATAGATACCGAAGGGCAAATTCCCACTATGGTGGACTTTGTCCCCAGCTGGCTCACCATGTGAAAGCAGCCTGGTGGTCTGCTAGTGGAAGCAATCTTCTGCTTCTGGAAACAAGTGAATGCTCACAGTTCTCTGTCCTATAATGAACAACAGCAGAGAGGGGAGGCTGGCCTAGGTCCCAGTAAGGTAATTCCATGAAGGAAGAGCAAGTTTGATAGAGAAAGTGATAAAGTCAGTGAAGAGTTCTGTTAAGATCTCTGGCCTTGAATATAGCCTTGGAAGAGCATAAATAGGATTGGTTGTTGTGGGCTTTATATTTTTTTCTTTTAAAAGTCATGCTTTAGCAGCTCAATATTGTCTGCAAAACAGCCCCTACCCTGTGGTTTGTTTGGGTTATTTTCTGTTAGAAGCTTGAAGGCACTAGCTAACTATGTAGGTTTATTTCCACTGAGACTTAAGCTGAAGAAGACCATGACTTAACTGAAACTCTGAACTGTATCAAGTTTTGCTTAGGCTCCAGAAAGCTTGGTTGTTCCCTTTTTATTAACTTTTCTTGTCTCCTTTTATCTCTTAATGATGAGAATGGTTATTATTTCTGGACCATTGAGCTAAAACTATTTAAATTGTTTATTGGTGTATAAAGGCTGATGTGGTTTTTGTGATGGATCATATCATCCTACAATAAACAGTTAGATAAAGGGAGATAACTTGACCTGGTGGATTAATGATGAGTTTTAACAGAACAAGAGTTCCATGCAACGCTCTGAAGACCCCTGAATTCACCCAGACCTGGCTGCAGCTGCCTTGTAAGGCTCTGGACAATCTTTAGAGATAAGACACTAAGGTTGGCTGCAGAGCATGCAACTTTCTCTTTACAGTGGACATATGTTCAGTCTCAAGAAAAACTGTTCCTCCTACGGTGCATTGCCCAGCCCTGGGGTGTAGTTTAGGTGAATGTAGTTGTCATGAGTTTATGTAACTCTACCACATCAACTATGTACATCTTTCATTAGCCACAAGGTTTGATGTGACGTTTTTCTGTGGCTCTTAACATAAATTGAACTGACAGAGAGGTGCTGCAGGTGAAATCTTAGGGCTTTTCTGGAATACCCCTGGTAATAGGAGGACTGGGGAGTCAAATGCAGCTCTATTAATTTTGTATCACCTCTGCGTCAGCCGTGGCCTTGGGGAATGTTCCAGGGTAACTGGAATAGGCTGAGATGGGAGCAAATCAGGGCATGGCTCAGACAGACCTACATTTGGCTGTGGCTCTGCCGACAGATTAAACTGGTTTTCCAAAAGGTTTTATCATTGGTGTGACTCAGCATCATTAAACTCAAAAGTAATAGCCAAATTGGTGATCAGAAGGAGAACTTGGGGACCATCACTCAAAGTTTGATGGCCTATAATGTCAGAGTGCCATCCAGATGACTCATGTTCCTGCCAGTCTGTAAGCCAATGTTTTTTAAACACAGAAGGGGTTTGGATAAGCTTCTGAATTGGACCCAACCTTCCAACAGTTTGAGGTTCACCTATTGCTATTTTCTGCCTAACTTAGGCAAAGGTTTAAATTTAGAAATAGAACCTAGTGTGTAAACACGAAACACTTTGTTTAAATATTAAGCATTAAAGTTGCAGCTTGGTTTTTTCACTTAAGCACAGAAATATGTAACCTAATTTGCAAAGGTGTGGAAGCCAAATTAATTTTGGCACTAGAGTGAGCTCAGCTCGTTGGACATACTATGTGTGCGATGCTTATAGCTATAACCAAAACATTTGCACTTTCACTCTCTGCTCTGGATTAGTCAGTATTTGGGATAAAAGAGAAATTATTTACAATTGTAATATTCCAATGGTAGGAAATTAAATTGATAATGTCTGATCGCATCTGAATAAGCATATAAGAGGACAAACCCCCAGTTCTGCAAAGGCTTTTCTGTGTAAACAAAACTTGGCATGCTGGGAGTAGCTGCATGAAACAGCAATCACAAGGTATATATTAATAACGTGCATATGTCTTTACAGAACTTGGGATGTTGATATTCCACCTCTGGGAGCCAAACAGAATGATATAAATGTATAGAATCTGCCACCGTGATGTTTGTTTGGGGAAATTTTGGAAAACAAGGACCTATTGCGTAAAACCTTTCTCCTTGTTGAGGCTTGTGGTTTGTCCTCCTCCCTCGTCCAACAATTACAGTTTCTCAAGAGCAACCTAAGAATTGTTGAGTAAAGGTCATTTATCTAGTACAGTTTTCCCTAGGGTTGCTTTTCACTCTGGCTGTCACAAAGATTTGATGCCGGAAACTGCTCCAATTCATTACAGAAGCCAGCTTGTTAATGCAGAGCATGAGTGTGGATGTTTGGAGGCAGCTGGCTGGAGAAAGGAAAGGCCTTGTCCACCGTGAAAAAGTAATAGCCTGGTTTAGGTCATCACCTCCTTGCTTGCCATATTGGTATCCAAAGAGCAATAACATTTCTACAAATGAAAACAGGAGTGACAGCCAAGTGAAAAATCCTCCTCATTTAAGACAGCATCCAGGTCTACCCACTTTGGTTGATTTGCTGCCTTTCTTTTTTTACCTATTTGCTCCATGCACTGCATGGATTTAACAGGATTTGCCAAGCAGACCTTCAAGTGCTGCCAGGAGGAGAAAATCTGACAGTGCAGTATGTGAAGCACTCAAGAGGACTTTTCTAGCTTGATGCGTTTTCCAGAGGTGCCTTTTCTGCCTTGTGGGAAAGTACTTTGTTGAGAATACAAGTTGTCATGTCTCCTGCAGTATGATACTCTTCCCACAAATGCATATATCTTTCAGTACATGGGAATGCCGAGTAATGAGACCTGAATGGAGAGAGGAGTGGTGAGTCAGGGACTTGGATGGCTTCAGTACCACGTATCATTAACTTTCTTGTAACTAAGCTGTCATTCAAATGCATCTTGGGTAGTTGGTGTCTGAACGTCGCTGCCAGCTGATGAGTGTCCAGGCATCCAGGTGGATGTACCTGTCAGAAGCAAACAAACAAATCCTTCTGTTGTTTGGCTGGCTCTGGTTGTTGCACTTTTAGGCAGTTTTGGCCAATTCAGGCTATTTTCCGTGTCTCTGCCAGTTCTCAGCTGCAGGCATTTCTCGAGGCCTGGACTTCAAGACTGGTTTGAGGCTGTGGTTATTTGCTTGTGTGTAGTGAAAGGCACCTGCATGGAATTTGTCACTTCTCAGTGTGAGCCACACAGGCTCCCTATTAACTGCACCTTCATAAGGAGCCTTCAGTAGCCAAAAAGAGTTGATAAGCTAAAGTTAGGCTCTTGTTGGTTTTCTGGAGGGTGATTCCTTATAACCTCCTCTCTGGCTATAAAGGGAACCCGAGAAGGTTGATCTGGCATGTGTGAATACCCACCACCCTCACGTGTGCAGCAAAGCCCTACAGCCACTTCTCAGTGTCCCAAGTGGCAGCGCAAGGTGCAGGGACCAGAGCGGGTGGCTGGGAGGGAGCTCTATGTGCACAGCAGCTGTCTGGACTGCACCTATTATGTGGATAAGCAATCAGCTCCTGTCTCTAGGGCTGTCAATCTGGAACCTTTCACCAGCATTAAATTCACTTTAGAAAAATAAAACAGAGAGACAGAGAGATTAGTCAGACTTCTAAAATGCTTCAAGAAACTTTAATGTTATTATCTAAGCAGAAAGATATCCAGCGATTCCTCAGCTATTTAACATAATAGGCAGTTGCTGACAAACGACGTTATCGAGCGCACACTCTTGAGTGAGGAAGAACGATACGATCTTGCTTAAATTGTATTTTAACAAACATGCCTATCTAACAATTAAGATGGAGCAATTTTACCCTAATAGATGCTTTTGCTGCTTAATATAGAAATTTCCATGTTCATTTGTAGCCCCCAGAGATCACACAGCTGCCAGACTCCCAGCTGCCACCACCCCATTCCTCCCCCTACGACTTGCTCTCAGCCTTGGCTACGAGCACTTGATCTAACGAAGCACTTTAAAATACAAATCCCACTGTTTTCTTGGCCGTGGAGCTGAGCTCGCTGGGCTGTGTTTGAAATTGGCTGTCTGCCAGCCAGACACCCTTCCACACCTAAGCTAATTTTACTCCATCTGATGGCAAAATTAGTCGTTCTCCCTCCCTCCTTATCAGAACCCTGTTACATTGTAGTCAATGCTGTGAAAGCCTGGAAGAGCCAATCCTCCGTGGTACGCTTGGCCGCTCACCCCGTCCCTCCTCCACGACGTGGTCCAGGGGCTGTCCTGCCCGGGGTCAGCTCTGCGGGCACAGTGGGCACTGTCAGGCAGGACGAGCACCAGGAGAGGCAGCAGCTCGTCGGTTGAAACTCTGCCATCCTATTCACGAGGCATTTCCCAGATAAGGAGCTTACAGTGGGAGGTGGCAACAGGCAACTCGGGCACTGGCAGCGTTTTTCCATTCTCCAGTTACTCTGTAGTTCAGCTTGGGACAGACATGAGCCTGACGTAATACGCTGTGTGCTATTTGAAGGAAACGGAGCCCATGTCCTTCAGGCCAGCCCTCGGAAAGTCTAGGAGACAAGAGAGCCCACTCTGAATGTTTCTTACAGTCTCAGGTGAGAGAAATAGGTAGTACTTTCTTTTAACTCTGCCAGCGGAATATAGTTGTTTCATCTAAAACCCCAGCAGTGAGGTGCCCGTAGAGCAGCGTTCCATGCACACACACTTCTAGCATTAATCTAGCAGAAGTTGGCAGGTAGAAGTGAAAGCATGGCTAGCAAATTGAGAGTTACAAGGGAAGCATGAAGTGAGTTACCTCTGGGCTCTGATACCAAAAACTATGGAGTGATTCAAGTACTTGACACCTTTTTTTCTCTGGGATAGGGAGTGAAGGGCTTCAGTTTAGCTTCAGGTCTCATCTGTTGTGCTGTCCCATGGATGAAGGATCTTCTGGTCCAGGTGCTGCCTGTTGCCCCCCTGGACACAGCTGGAGGCTGGGTACTGAGCTAGATGGAGACTGGGTCTGATCACGAGGTTGTTGTTATCCAGGAACCAGAAAAACTGTATCCCCAAGTAACTTGTCCAGCAACATGAAAGAAAGCTCAAACTTCTCTATGAAGTGACTTGGCGTGAATAATTTTGTAAGCTGTAGACAGAGGGGCATATTCTCCAGAATAAATCGATTTATGTTTTCTAGGGATTTGGCCTAGAGCTTTCTTCTCTGGCTCGCATACCATTGTGACAGTTTTGTAAAACATTGTCAAAAATAATTCATTCTGGATTATCTTGTATTATGATCAGCTGTCCATATCGTAACAAGGGGCGGCCAAAAAAGGTATTTCCTCCCCCTCACCCTTGCTGAGTGATAAACCTCATACCAAAGGTGCCTGCGAGGGTTGAGAGGCCAGAGAATCGGTTCCATTTGTTTTCCCATTTAAAACAAAAACACTTTTACTTAACTATAATCAGGGAGGGAGGCGACACCACTCCACTTGGCAAACAAACTTATAATAACTGCACTTGCTGGAAAAATTTATAGTTTGTTCCTGAAAAATAGCCTGAGTGTATTGATAGCTTAGCACAATCTGGGCTGTGCTTCCCGCGAGGCAGAGGGAGGGAGCATCCTCCCTAAGTCCAGAGCTGACCCCTCCTCTGCAAGGCGACAGATGCCTTCGTTTATAAATAGACCCAATTAGAATCAGGATGATAGAGCTATACAGTGAGTTTGGGAAATTCCTCCTCTCTCAGAGGGAAGAAATGAATATTCTGAAATAACATCGGAGAATAGTAAGTTACTCCTGGGAGGAGTAATCCCTGGGCTGCTCCACTGAGAGGCAAAACACCACATTGAAATATTTTCAGTAAATACTTTTCCCCCCAATCTCCTGCTTAACAGAGATGGACCAAAATGTTCTTGCAGAGAACTGTCCCAAGTAGTTGAGCACTGCAAATGGAGATCAGCATTGGACAACTGGCTACCAGAATGGACCTTGAACCAACAATTTAGCCAAACATGGAGGTGTTAATGAAGACAACAGTGACTCAGTGACTGAGGAGGTTGTCTCTGGAAAGCATCTTCTAAACCACACCCAAAGAGGGAAAGCAGAGTCTCAGATAACCAGATTCTTGGAAAAATTTTCCTCTGCCTAACAAGTGTCCAAAAACTCCTGGAAAGAGACTCCTGCAGATCTTACGTAAAAAAGATTTCAGCTGCTGAAGAGCTCTGCTGACATTTGTCACATGGTCTCCTGTCACTGCCACCTTGTGAAGTGCCTTCCCCTCAAGATGTGGAGGGCATCAGATTAGACAACAATTTTTGTGTGGCTCAAAATAAAGCATTGACTGTAGGCTTCAGTGCTTTAAATTTAAATGGAGGTAAATTTGGTCTCAAAACTTCACACGGAGTGTAAAATTGAATCCCACTGTTTTGAAAAGTTGGAACTGAAACATTTGGACTCTTTCTTTTGTTTTCTGTTCTTTTTCATCTCTTTTGGCCAAAACTATTAGCTTAATTTTATATAGCTGCAAGAGAAATTGTGAATAGTCCAGAATTGCACTGACAGATTAAAAAAAAAACCCAGCAAGCCCAAACCAAAGTCCCAAACCTATCTTAAAACAAATGCTTTCACGTGTAGCTGCTTCCGAGACTAGGCGATGTGAGAGATAACAGCCAAGGTTAAGATTTTTTAGGGCCTTCAATATAAATGATGACTTTTTTTCAGTTATTCATGCAGGCTGAAATTTTTCCTTCTGGTTCATCTCTTAAAGCATTTGAGCCAAAGTAGTCTTCTCTTTCCAGGAACAAATTGGGAGGAAATTGCTTTGTATTACCCACTAAAAAAAAAACAAACAAACTCACAGCTGTTTCAATGTGAAACTCTGAAACTTCCACAGAAAAGACTTTTTGTTAATAGGATATGAGGGACTCATTCTGCTGACGTGCTTAGTTCTGGCCCTAAATCTGCAGCTAAGTCTGTCTCTAACTGTACATGTTGCATGGGTTTGGAGCTCCTGCTTTCCTGAGTTATCAGGGCATGGCAGAGGAAGAGACTGCTGTCCATGCTCATGTGCCAAAAATAGAGCTTCATTTGCTCTCCAGCCCATTTCATTCCTGGAGTAAGGCTCTGTGCACTGGGTGAGGCAGCCCAAAGCAGCATGTGATAAGGAGCACGTGAGCATAGTGTTGGGGACACTGCTGGAGTGTGGGTGCACATGGGGAGCGAATTTTGATTGCACAGTCAAGTATAATTTAGGGATTTCCTAATCACTGAAATCTTGACTCTGCAATCTTATGAATTTGTTTCCATCTGTGGTGGTGTAATTCATTGCTAGAATTGTAACAGATGGCTGGGGAGGTTTTTTTTTAAACCGTGGTAAGACAAAAACCTGAAATAGAAAAAATGGAATGTTTGGGTCTGTGATGAAGTGTCAGGTTGTGGTATGAATGCACTTTTGGTGTTACCTGGCTATAACGTGAAGTTTTCCTAATCAATGGCATAAAATATCCTGCTTGTATTTTTTAATATTAAAAAAAAAAAAATCAAAAATATTTTTGGTATTAAAAAAATACAGTAAACTACTTTCTCTTGGGTAGTGGCCAGAGAGTAGCCACTTGTCACTGTAATAACTCTTAAAGCTCTGGCACGGTAGCTTCATGTGGCTGTGTCATCACCCTTCGCCTGCCCACACTGAGCTGGGGCAGAGCACAAGGGATGGGAAGGTACAACCCTGTCTGTCTTGCAGGCTGCAAGCTAAGGATGGGTAACGCAAGTTTGGAGAAAAGGAAATGCAACTTTTTCTTCCAAACCTGTAGCTTTACTCAATGTAAGTTGGGAGCTCAGTGTTTTAGAAGAGATTCCATTTGCTTTTTCAGAAAGCTTCATTTCTATAGACCTCTGCAATTCCTGGCTTCACAGCACCAGGTCTAGCAAAAGGTCAACCAGATGCAAGACACAGAGCTTAATAAAGGTCTACTGCCCTCCTCTGAAGTGTGAAGAATTTTGGAAATCCTACAGCAGAGGCAGCAAAACACCTGAATTTTGGCTTGTGTCGTTCAAACAAACCTCTGAACTTTTAGGAGGTCAAAAGTGATCTAAGGAAAACATCAGAGTCGACCTGATTTGATATTGAGACAAGCAAATCAGATAAAACAAAAGAATGAAGGTAGGGAACAACCTCTCTCTCTCTAGTGTTGGGAAGAAATGTTCCTGCTCCAAAAGATGTCTGCCCATCATAACTATTTTTAAAATACACTTTGCAAATTATACAGAAAGGGGCTGCTTTTTACCTTTGCAGAGCATTTGCCTAGAAGTGACTTATTGATTATTATGGTCTAGAACACCAGTTTTGTGAAGAGCGGCTAAGGAAACTGGGGTGTGATTTAGTCTGGAGAAAAGGAGGCTCAGTGGAGACCTCCCTCTGGACAACTCCCTGAAAGGTGGTTGGAAGCAGGTGAGGTCAGTCTCTTTTCCTAAGGAACGAGTGATAGGACAAGTGGAAATGACCTCAAGTTACACCAGTGGAGGTTGAGGCTGGACATAGGGAACAATTTCTTCCCAAAAGGGTTGTCAAGGCCTGACCCAGGCTGCCCAGGGCAGTGGTGGAGTCCCTATCCGTGGAAGGATTTAAAAGCTGTGTAGATGTGTTAAGGGACATGGTTTAGTGATGATCTGACAGTGTTGAGTTAATAGGTGGACTTGATGATCTTGAAGGTCTCTTCCAAACAGAACTGTTCTATGATTAAAAATTATACTTTTTTTGCTTATCGTCAATCCAATGTTGGTTTTGTGCCCTCTGGTTTTCCAAAGTCTCCCAGGTAGACACTATATGGGACAGCAGAGCACATGGAGAAGTGAGCATCTGTGTATTTAGCAGGTGAAAACGAATAATACCAATGTTAAAAGCAAAGCCAGAGCTGCTCACAGGATGCAAGTAGGGCCAGGAGCATTAATGTAACACACTGAACCCTGCTCAGGATCTGTGGAAGCCTAGGTGAAAAGTGTTTTCTGGTCCAAGCTCAAGGGACTGACAGCTTGAGAAGCATCCCAGGCAGTAAAAGAGGCCTTGGCAAGACAAAATGATGCTGTATCACAATCCTTTGGACTCTCTGGTTTGCTGGTAGTTCCCTGGGGATTTGGTGGTTTCGTGGCAGGGGTTTTGACTTTTTTTTTCAAGGAACAGAAGCTATATATCATCTGAGAAAAGCTGCAAGTCTCTGCTACTGTAATTTTTGCTGGTCATCTTGTGTTCCTTCTGTGTGAAAGTTCTGGAGACTCATCACATAAAGGTAAGAGAATCGTTGGGCCAATGTTACCCTCCTTCCAGTAAAGGGTGTAGAGCTTTTCTGAGTCTCCCTACTGCTCATGGAGCATGCTACAGCTGAAGAGAATAATATTATAAAGCTATGATTATTATTTTCAGGAGTTTTTTTTGTTTGTTTGTTTGTTTGTTTTTTTCACTTATTACAATCACTTGGATTTGTAATTGAGGCTGCCTGTGGCATCCTTTTAATCTAGTAATGGTATAATTCTATAACAGTCTATTTGAAATGTCAGCATTAGGGAGGGAGAGTGAGCTGGATAGCTGGAAAATGTGCCCATCCCTAATGCAGTTATTAGTGTGTCTAAGGAACTTGTTCAAGAAGAGGGAGAACTGAGTTGCTGACTACATGTTCAAAGTTTTTTTCCCCCACCTTGGGGATCCATTTTCATCTAGAGTAGAGGTGTGGAAGAAGGACAGCCAAAGCAATGACATAGCTTCTGTCTTCAGGCCCTGCTAGAAAAACATCCTGTTACACCTAATATCCTCCACCGCAATCCCTTCATTGGACACGACCCAGAAAACCTTCCCACTAATGCCAGAGTCCTGCCTAACAATAACAGACGTTGGTGACAGTCACTCGAGAGGTGTGGCTCTGACTCATGTTTCATGTTTGCACTACTTCCTCCTGCACACCCACCCCCAAACATGTCAGTGGAGCGGGACCCAGTGGTGCCTTCATCTACTCGGTCCTCGAGCTGAGCCTGGAGCCCGTTCTAGTGCTGCTGTCTGCTTCTGAGGCTGCTTCTGCACTTTATTCCTTTTTGGTTTCTTGCGTCTCTTCTGGAGGCCTCAATGTACTCCCCATAATCTCTGACCAATGCCTCTCGAGGGTGTGCTGATGGGCAGCAAAGTTGTCACTGAATGACCATGTCGAGGGCAGGGCGAGCGGGTCAAGAGCAGTTGGGAGTGTTGCATCTCCTCTGTGTTGCAGAAGGACTGGTAAC
>NW_008620737.1:12167-13011 GCF_000691845.1 Merops nubicus | reverse complement strand
CAGCAGGAGCTGCCCTGCATGCTGTGTCTCCTCTGGGCACCGCTCTGAAAACTTGTGGAGAGAGTACTTCTAATAGGTTGATTTTATTTTTTAATGGTTAAGAAGCTCAGGAGGAAACCAGTAATGGTTGACTGTTGGGATTATTTTTGAACCGTGTTTTATTCCCTTAGTCAACTATAATGGGACTGCAGGAGGCTTTATGATAAGCTGTAAAAACTCAGTGGTTTAATGGTCACAGGGACTTTCAAAAAAGAATACAGTTTATTTTTATGTAGCATCTTTTTAAAATAAAATAAAGAAGGGAAAAAAAAAATAAAAATAGTCAGGAAGTATTTTACAGGGAGGAGGTAAAATAGACAATGAATGATTCCAGAGGCTGGATGCTACTTTGGAGGGAGAAAGGGTGAAGTGGTATATAAAGAAGTACAGGTACCATTTACATGTGGGAAGGATGAGGGGAGAGAATGGAAAGTGAGAGTAATGGCAGAAAGAAAATGAATGTGGAGGAGTTGGGGAGTGTGAGATGGGAAAGATGCAATTATAGAAAGGGAAAGAAGAGGGGAGGTGGATGTTAACATTTGGGACTAGATGCAGAGGAACAATTTTTGGCAGGAAGGAGAGCAGAGTGGTGGGTTTAGTGGGAGATGGCTGCTGAGACCAGAGGGAGAGGGGCAAGGGCTGTGAGAGGAGGGATGGTGCCCGAGCGAGGTGTTTGCCTGACCAAATCAGTGGGATTCTGCTTCTCCTGGAGGTGATGGTTGTACCCTGTACATGATTTATGGGAATTTAAGGAAACATAATTCCAGTATTATGTTTACTGATCACGCCACTAGTTTCTGCACAG
>NW_008620737.1:8635-12136 GCF_000691845.1 Merops nubicus | reverse complement strand
TTCCAAAGATGGTCTTTGCATGGGATTTTCATAGAAAGAAAGATTCCTAAGCAGAAATGCCCTCAGGTGAACCAAGCATCCGAACTCCTTTCTCAGTGATAAGTACCTGAAGGCAGCACTGTCAAAGATAGTCCTTTCTGGTTTTAATCCTAAGTGATATATATGTAGTTATGGCTTCCGTGACATGCCCTGTGATGGTAAGCCTTAGAGAAAGGCAAGAAGCCTTTAACAGTGGTTTCTTGTATTCAGAATAAACTAAGAAAGTAGCTCTTGTAACCCCATTGAGCCCTTGGGGCATGGATACCCAGGTAAAAAGGCTTGGCATGGAGCAGGATCAGAATGGGATAAAGAGATGTGGCACATCCAGGAGGGCACCTCCTGCTCTTCCTGGTGAGAGTGGAATCTCCCAGCATCATTTTAAAGTCAGTATCCAACAACCAATCTGAAATCCACCACCAGAGCCTTTCAGTTGCAACCTGTGTCTGCTCCTGTTAGAATCTTGCTGTTAAGCCTTGATAATATCATCCCTTCTTGAAAGATCTCATAGGCCTTTGAGATGTAGAGATGGGGAGGTCTGGAGCCATTGACAACTTGAGACAAGAAATAATTTCCCTGCCCCTGAAGAATGTCAGTGAATGATTTTTACACGTTAAGTATTTTGTTTTAAAAAAGACAAAACAATGCTCCCTCCCTCCTCCCCAGTAAACAATCCCTAAACAAAAACAGAATCTCATGACCAGAGAAGGAAGTAGTGAGAAAGAAATACTAGAGGGCCTGAAGGCTGAGGAGCTTTTATTCCTCAGTCTGAAGAAGAGTAGCGTAGATTTAATGGTCTCAGGAGGAAGGATAAGGAAGCTACAAGCAACAGAAGTAATTATAGTAAACTGTGCAGAAAATTAGCCTTTCTGAATAGGCTTATGTCTTGGCCATTTGTCAGTGAATACTCTTAAGTTTTTCCTTTGGATCTTCCCAGAGTTTCCTACAGAGTGAGATCCTTGGAAGCCTGAAGCTTTCCTTAGGGTGCTGCAGGTTCCCCCCAGGAGGACACCCAGCAGGAGCCAGATGGACCAGGGGTGTTCTCTGTGTGAGCCCTGGATGCTGAGCTGTGGCACAGCAATGGAAATGCTGCTGTGGATTTCCATTCAGTGTCTTTTTGCCTGAGATGAACTACTGAAAAAAAAAAAAAACAACAACAACAACAACAAAAAAATACCTAGGAGAGAAGTGCTCCATGCCTCTGACCTGCTTCCTACCCGGGTGTGTGCGTGCTGCCTGCCGTAGACATGAAGGCTGTAAAAGCTTATTGTCAAATCAATTCCGCTCTTGCTGAGACCAGAGAGACCAGGAGTGCACCTTGAAAGACTTCAAATCTTGCCCCTCCCTGATGATTTGCAAAGTTTAATTTCTGTAATGGGCTCTGGTGACAGAGGCATTCACTGTTTTTCCAACAGGAATTGCTGAATGTATGAATGACTCATTCTGTAGGCGGGAGATATAATGGCAGCCTTCGATATCCTGATCTAAGGGTGGGGAGGCTGTGTGGGAGGGGAGGAATGGGGTACACTTTTAAGTTGAATTATCCACCTTGCTTCCCCTTCATCCGGCAGCCCCTCCTCTCAAAAGTTCCTTCCTGGCCCAGTATCAGGATAATGCTGGAAAGAGGGAAAGGGAAGGCTGAGGGACCTCCTGTGGGAGATGAAGTTTATAATATATGCATTTGCCTGGAAATGCCATAAGAAATTAATATTTGTTACAGAAACAGTGAGACTGCATTAATATTTTAATATTAAATGAATATTTAATTTGAAAGCTTTGATTTGAAAGTGAACGAGACAGCCGTGACATGAACAGTTGTGCTGTTCCTGTTAAGAAATGTTAATGATTTATTGACAGTGTCGGTAGCAATAACTTTACACTGTTTCAGTTGCATAATGCCTTTGAAATATTGGTAAAGTGATTACTGAGAACAAAAAGCAAGCTGGCTTCGACAGCCCTTTTGGGAAGGGATTCTGTTGGAGAAACGTGTGGTTCCCTCCAGAACAAGGATCCCACCCAGGCCCCAACATTAGCATCCTACACCAATTTCAGCCATCTCTCTTGCCTGAGGTGCCCTGAGCCAACCCATTGCTCTGGCAGTGGCTCCTGAAGAGTCAGGCTGAACCTGGAGAGGCTGGGAGCTTCCCAGAGCAAGCTTCTCAGCTGGCTTCCTACAGTGACTCCTGCCACGGACTTTGACACCTTTTATAGCCGAAAATGGCTTGCTCCAGGGTTTATTATGGCTTTTCTGGCTGCAGATGACTCAGGGGTATGTGTTAATTTTCATGCATTTGGTAATCTTAAACATCAAAACCATCTTAATTGCTCAAGCAGGTTTATTTTGTACATTTTACAGGGCTGTTGAAGCTGTACCTGTAGTTTCTGGGAGCTCTCTTTGGGGTGTCAAGGCAGTGAGGGAACAGAGGAAAGCAAACAGGTCTGTTGCCTCATGAGCATCCTGAAATTAATCTTAAATTGCAGCTGAAACTGGAAGTTCTTGGCTGAATGTGGTTCCAGTCAACCTGAAGTAGATGCCTGCAGCCTGTGGGCATGGGCATAGGTTCTGAGGACTCTCTGCCTATAGTTTTTAAACCCCTTGAAAACTCTGAAAAAAGCTCTTCTCTGCTGAACAAATAGGGATGTGGAATATTTCTGTGACATGGTCTGTTACCCATTAGCTCAGAACAAGGAAAATTCATCTAAAAAATAATTAAAGAGACACTTTGGCATGGTGTCCTGAAAGCTGTACCATGCTGTAGGTTCCCAATTCCAGAAATGTGTTTCTTCTTAAGGCCAATCTTTGCACAAAATTAAGAGAAAAATGAAACCTAAATTCACAATGTGACCCAATCTAAACAAACACAGAGTGTTTTTATTCCTTTTTTTTTTTTCCCTCCCCCTCTCCTTCACTTAATTTCATGTTATTGTTACAATCAGCTTAGCAAAAGTAAGTTAGTGGACTGAGGAAACAAGAACCCACTAGAAATGTGGTTTAAAGGACTGGTTCTTGAGCCTGACAATCTTTCTTATGTTTTAATTGCTATTTTCTGATTGCAGTCTTGGTGAATTTAGCGTTGGCAAAAGATCCTGGGCATAGAAGGATGGAGGCCTGAACTCGTATAATAAACATCAGCACACGTTTTTGTCTGCTTCACCTCTGCCCACCTGGTACCTTCAGGTGGATTTTAGGTGGGGTTTTGAGGAGCCACAGGCTCACAATGTCCTCCAACAAATCACATCGTGGAAGCGATCAGAATAACTTGATAACCTTGGCCATACTTGACAAGGTTGGAGAAAGAAAAGCTATCAGTGCAACCTGGTAGAAATTTAGCCATTGAATATGGAAATGTCAGCTCCTATTTAAACCCTTCACTTCCATGAACTTAACTGGAAAGGAAGGGCACCAGCACAATGGTATAGATCTTGATTTTGGTTGATTTGCCCCAACCCATACTTCGTCACTCA
>NW_008620737.1:2092-8604 GCF_000691845.1 Merops nubicus | reverse complement strand
GCATTCCCCATGAAATAATCTCTGTAAACTCCACGTACAACATTTCCTATTAGAAGCTGGCAAGACATTAATTCCCACAAAGCATGCACTTTTTGGAGCACGTGACATTTTGAGGGCTAAAATATTGTGAACACTCCTAAAGAAGCTGATTTCATTCGTGAACAAAAAGCCTCCCTATTTTACAATAACTGTTCAGTAAACTATTCTGACAAGTCTGATTAAATTAAAATCAGCCCAACCCTTTTTTTTTTAAGTGGTGAACTGAAAAGAAAAGATTTTGGTACCCTAGAAAGAGTTGCTCACCTTTCTGGGCAGGTCCTATAGTGTTTAATAGCAAAGGGTATCTTCTTGTATAAATGTTGTGAACTATGGGATTTAATGAGATTTGTATTGTGCTATAGAAATGTACTTTAAGAGAATTAATTTTGAAGTCTGTAGGTTTAAATGTTTTCTAAAAATAGCACTGAATATATACAGGGCTTTGTGCTTCTGTGCCTATTTAGTTTTGGAGAATGTTTTAATGTATTATTTGGGTTTTCATTTGATGCACTTTTCTTTTTCCCCGTTCTTTTTTAAAGCATTGGTGGCAAAGGAATGAAAGGACGCTATTTTTTGCTACAGGATAAATTTTGATATTTCAATTCCAGTTTTTTGCCTCCTGAGGAATTTTCTATTTTCTTGAGATTCTTAACCAGGTCATTGACGTACTCATCGGTTTAATTACCTGCCTTAGCAGTGTGTCTGAGCTGCCATTTCAACAGTCCAGTCCATTTAGTGTGTCCAAGTCTGTGCACAGATGTGCTCGTGCAATAACAAGCCCTTTTAAAACCAGGATACATGAAATATCCTCCAATACAAACAAGGTTATGGTTTTCTCAGCTCCAGTTCTCTGCAGCTTTTATAGCTGTCCACATGATGTTTTCTGTTTTTCTATGCTAGCGGGCAAACAGGGTTTGACACTCCATAGCAGGCTGGACTGCATCAGAGAGATCTGCTACGTATCACTGGGGAGCTGGTATCACCTCAAAGAGCAAAGGGAATTTTTGGAAATCCTGTTAAGTGCATTAAAAGTGAGCTGGGGATAAAGTCAAAACTCTGCTTAGACGTTTCGATTGAAAGTTGCCATACAACTCTAAACGGTGGTGGGTCTTGGCCAGAAATGTATTTATGTGTTCAGACAGATAGAGATGGATTTCACTGGTTTAAATGCAGCTTTAGAGCAGACGAAAGCAATAGGGGGTAGAGGGGAAAGCACAGACTGCCACCACCCTCACATATGGCAGTTGTTTCCTACAACGCTTGCTATATTGTATTTATTTCATACAGTGACATATCACAGAAAGCCACCGATGCCAAATTCTTAACCAAAAAAAGCCCTCAACCTGCAGCTTTTAGTGAGGGCTGTCCTCCAATTTATTTGTGTTTTGTTGCCGGTTGCCTCTTTCCTTCTGTTTTTCATCTGTCTGGTTTCTATTCCCACTCTTTCTGTTCTTTTCTTCTCTGTTTTGTTTTGTCTTGTTTTGTTGTTTTTTTGTTCTTTTTTTTCTTTAGTATATCCATTGTTGAGAATTTCTAATGTTTTTTTTTTTTTTTTTTTTTTTTTTTTTTTTTTTTTTTTTTTTTTTTTTTTACTGTATTTGAGGAATCTCAGTTGCACTGAGAAGCCTGGGAGGTATGAGTGGAATGTTTTGATTTAATACATCCTTGCCTGAACTTTCTCTTGACAAATCAATTAATATCTGTGGATTCTAGGGGCAGAGAGTTGGGGGGCACAAGAAGATGAAGCACCCAGGGTGCAAGACTGGTATGAAAGTGGGATGAGGAAGGGAGGACTCTGGAGCGCTAGCTTCAGGTGCATCCGGATGACAGATAATGTTATGAGATTTTCAGATTCTGAAGCTAAGCACGTGACAGAAAGGACTAGATATATCTTCCAGGCAGGCAGTTGACCACCTTGCTCTGAGATACCAGATCCTGCCTTCCTTGCTCTGAACCTCAGCCTGGCAGAAGCTGGTTCAGATGCCCCGTGTGTTACATTTGGACTGCGGTGGCCTCCTGTGTCAGCTTGGTGCAGAAGATCTTAGCCTTTGGCTGCTGATTTATGGGTCATCTCAAGGACCCAAGCTCGGGTGAGGATCAGATGCCTGCGGAGGCTTGGGAGCATTTCAGTCAAGGGCACGTCCTGGCCCCTGTGTGCTGTGAAGACAGGACAAAATGCTAAGCTGAGACCTGCTGCTGAAGGCGGTGACAGCCAGGCTGGGAGGGATCCCTGCTTGGCTCCGTACCGGGCGCTCATGGCACTCTGCAGCTGTGTTTTTCAAATGCCATTCAAATGCAAGCAGAAAGGGGAAATCCCGTTTCACTGGGAATAACTCTCCAGTACAGAGAGAAGCTTTTCCTCTGAATTCTGCCTTTTGGCTTTCTTGCTGCAAAATGACACACACCGTGTTTCTCTTGATCAATTTGTTTATCATTTGCTTGATTTTTTTTCTTCAATAGCAAGATCCGGCAGGTTTCTCTGGTTAGTCCTGTTAGTACTGGCATTGGGGCAGAAATGTAGTTTAGGGAAAACATTTGAGTATGTTAAAATTTCTTGTAGATGATGCCTGTGAATTCCAAAACATGGCCTGATATGTTTGAATTTTCTAGATTATTCCTGAGCTGCATATTTCCATCTGTCTGCCTGAGTCCTGCTCCTTGACTCTCCCCATGCTTGCTTACATGCCAGCACCAGACGTTCCTTCTGGCTTTCAGAGCAGCTTGTGTGGCTCTTCTGATACAGTACCACAGGGTGCTGACTAGGCTCTGGGAGAGATGAGAGAGCAGCAAGCAGAGTCCTCTTCTCCATCCCCACCTTCTGGACCCGTCTCTCCTCCAGCAGCCAATGCCACCATACCCAGGGGAGCCCACCTTGGTGTGTGGGGCTGGACAGCCACCCGGTCACTTCTGCTGTGTTCCTCCTCCAGGACAGCTGATAATGACCTCTCCTTCTTTAACACTTTAAAAGTGATGTATGGCTAGAGGGAAATCTCAGAGCAGAGCGCCGGAAGACTGATGACCTCTCATGTATCTTCTGAAGAGGTACCCAACTAGCAGAGGCCCCCTGTGCTTTCCAAGGTAGCCCCCTCCCCTCTCTGCACCCACACCATTTATCTTGTGGGGAAAAACATTAGTTAGGTCTAAGCGGATAGTTTAGGCTCCAGAACTCACCCTGTCCTTGACCCCTCAGCCTAGACGTGCCGAGGGGGCAGTGACGGATTAGCAGCACGGGAAGTGGTGTGGTTTGTGTTGTGGGTACATACATCTTCGGGTGGAAGTATCTGCTAATGTACCCTCTGTTTACAGAGGCAGGGGACTCCTGTGTATTAAGCGAGCCCTCATCTTGTTGCTTGACTGTCTGGTGCTGTCCAATAATTCTCTGGTTCAGTGAAAGCTTTTTCTTCTCCCCATTGCCCTCCTCATTTGATCTTATCTTTTTTTGGAGCCTGAGTACTCCTGCGCGTCCCAGAGATGGATCCGAGGTGGCCTCGGCTGATGTCAGGGCAGGCTTGTGGGTCCTGTCACACATCCAGCTCTTTCCAGTCAGACTGCAGTGAGGCAGCCCGAACAAACTGAAAATGCTCAGGGGTGAATAAAGCAATGGCCCTGTGCAGTCCTCCTCCTGCAGGTCCTAAACCAAGCACCTGTATCTGCAGATCCCTAGCAGATGTAAATCACAAGTTTTTCCTTTTGTGGTCAGTTGACTGCTTGTCTTGTTCCCCTTTCCTTCCTAAGCAGGTCTAATTCTCTTCCTCCAACATTTGACCCAACCTCAGAAATACTGGAGGACATAAAACCTTTGGGTGAGATGGTTTGGGAACCCCATAACACATCTTGCATTTGGGAAAATCAGGGTATCTCCCTGTTCACTTTCGTGGGTTTTACCTGTTTTTCCAGGAGCAACATTTGGTAGTTCCTTCTCTTGGCCCCTCAGAAATCCCTCATTGAGCAGGAATTGCAGAAGTGATAAAAACAGTGTTCTGCAGTTCTGAGTTTCAGCATCCTGGTTTCATCTGAGGATCTTAAATCTCTGGGCAAACATGCTTTTTGAAATAGGCGTTATTTCAGTCTCCTTAAATGAGAGGGGAAAGTGGGGCAAAGAGGTTTTGTGTTCTTTTGGGGCTTTAAAACCTGTTCAAATGGGACAGGGGTGTCTGAACGGGGCTTTTGATATAGTTGCAATGCCAGGAGGGTCTGGGGAGGGTGCTGGGAGCTTGCTCCTGCCAAGAGTGCACAGGGCAGACCCTTGGCCACCGTGGTGATAATGGCCCCACTGGGCATGGTGATGCTGAGACCCGGGAGGTCCTCTCTCCTCTCAGTATCTTTTGCTTTAGGCTGTGATTTTGCTGCCCCCATCAGTCTGCTGGTTTAGGAACCTGCCTCCTTTGCCTGTGTGGTGCTCTCCCACATCGGGACATGGCCCTGCAGAAGTGAGAGGGAAAGGACCTCCCCCAAAGTCACCATGTGGTGCCCACTGGGGCTGCTCACATAAGTCTTGTGCATGCTCACGTGTGCATCTTGGGGCACAGGGACGTGGCCTTGGAGTGACGACTGGGCAGCAGGTAGGTGAGGTCTGTGGTGGTTCATCTCTTCACACCTGAGCAAGCTTTTCATCTGGGCAGTCCACCCTGAACACCCAGAATTGCAGTAGACAGTCCAAATGAAAACAGGCCCACTGGATTAATTGGCACTTACATGGTTTAGTTGAAGAGGAAGAATGTGCCCCATTCCCTACACCATCTACTGTGTCTTTTTGCTCTCAACACAGTGTTGTAGAATTCGACATTCTTGCCCCACCCCCAAGAATGTATTTCAAGAATGTGGTGAAAAAAATACAAAGAATATGTAACTTTTCTGGAAATGAAATATTTCATGAGGGAAATTTGAAGGATAAAGTAACCAAATTCCAGGTGGACAGGCATCAGTATTGTTAAGAAATACAACTCTCTGAAGGGGAAAAAAAGGGTGGTATGTCAGGTTTAAATAGGAATATACAGCCACTGGCTACAAATTACCTTATAAAATTACTGATACCTTCATAAAGTCATCAATTATATGCTTAGCCTTGATTGTCATTTATCGCACTTCTTAATTGTTCAGTAAACTTTTCTGGATTAAATGGTGTATTTCAAATTGACATGAAGCTGTTTTATTGATGCAAATTAACATAGTGTGTATTTTACACATGGGACAGCTGGGGAACCAGCAGTAGGAGAGTCTCTTATCCACTTAAAAAGACAATGTAGTGCTGGTGTTCTGATTTCTGCTCTGGTCAGCGTAGCTGTGTGAAGTTACGAGGATGCAAGAAACAGTTATAAAGGATGCTGTAATTCAGCGTTGTTATTAGTATGGAGTGTGACAGTAAAGGCAGCACACAGGCTTTTAATTGTTCATCCTTTTTAAAATAGGAGGAGGAAGGACAGATAGAGAAAACATTTGAAAAACTAACAAATTTACACAGAGTCCAAATTCGGTTGTTTGTAAATTTCTTTTTCCAAGTCACAACATATTTGACATTTTTTTTTTTAATTGTTGGTTTTTCAGTTATTACCTTTCCTACGTTTTCTTGGGCTCACAAGGGGCTGTAGCCATGTTCCACCTCACACAACCCGTCTCATTGTCACGACAGAATCGAGTGGCTCTATCTCCTAAGATGTCTTTATTGGATTCAAAACCAAGAATGCCCAAATCCTTTTTTCTTTGAAGCTATTCTCAGCTCTTTGGGTTTCATTCCTGGCTATTCTGTGGAGGCAGCGTGATTCCTATCATACCATTGTTGATTGCATAAAATATTCCCTGAATCCAACACGTTGCATTAAAATGTGGTGTCTGGGCCCTGTCTGATTCTGAACAGAGGAGCTGCTGGATTGCATTTCAGCCATCCTCAGCCAAGCCAAGTTTGGGGAGACTTGATTGGGATATCGGTGAGGGGTAAAACCCATGCAAACCTCTGCTGTGATTGATGGAGTTGCGCACAGTGAAGACAAATATGTACAAATACTTGCCCAAAATAGTAGGGCCTCAATTCAGCTGTAACTGGCAGACTTTTCAGCTCGACTTTCAAGAAACATTGTTTTTAATTGACCTTCATGTGAGTAGTTTGAGGAGCCAACGCTGCTTTTCACAGCGAGGGTTTCAAGTGGTGGGATCTCCCATCATATGTAAAATTAGTAATTTCACTGTATCATGAGTGATTAAACCTGACCCCCAGGGAGCCAAAAATAATGCTGTGCAACTTCCTTGCCTAATTAACACAGAACAAATGTGAGAATGTGTACATTACATTAAATTGTGTGCTAATTTGCCTTAGAGAAATGCTAAATATGAGGAAGAAATGGGCATATAATTTCAAACATATTTGAGAGGTTTTGCAGTCTGCTTACAAACAGGAGGGGGAAAAAAAAAAGTCAAAATTTGACAAAACCATTATTTGTTATGATTTATTCACACAGCTCTAGTCTTGAACCTGGGAG
>NW_008620737.1:0-2074 GCF_000691845.1 Merops nubicus | reverse complement strand
TCCTGCTGAGTATTTCTACTTATAATGACTGCATACAGCATGCAGCTCAATGCTATTTTTTTGGCATCATATCATAAATAGCTATTTTCATTCTTGTCTCTATATGTGTATCTAGGGTTTGGTGCTTTTTTTTCTCCTTTTTTCTAGTGAAAACACCTCTAGATGCAGGACAATATCCTGCTCCCTTTACTTAGGAGAATACTCCACTCAAGTTCAACAGGAGGATTATTCTCCTTGGGTAGAAACCCCTCTGCCAGAAGGCCTGTACATCACTTAAGTACTGGCTTAAGCAGAGAATAAATGTCCATCTGTGCAGGGTAGGATTTCAGCTATAGTCAGGGAAGTTAGATCTGACCTACAGACTTAAGGAATCCCAGAATTCCTCACTATTCCTTAAAATCACATCTCTTCCACTCTCTGTTCTTTGTCAATCAGGACTCAAGAGTTTATGTATCACATTTTCTCTATGCTTTTGCTGTGCCTTAGGAATAAAACTGATTGAATGTGTAATTTGTGCACTAGAGGTAGATTGCATCTTTTCACACTTGTCTTCTGGAGCAGAGAAAGCTGAGCTTTAGGCTTTTGCTCTGTAGCAAGAATACCCCAGGATTTGTTATTAGAGTTACAGTCTGATGCATGGAAGTTTGTGTCTTGGTCACAGTGAAGCTCTTTCTTTTGCCAGTAATATTGTAAGAGATAGAAGGTCAAATGTGTTCAGAACAAAATGGTGCAGTGTCATCAAACTGAAATGTTTCAGTCATTATTTTCTGTGATGATTTCAGCCAAATCGTAACGCCCCTAAGAAACACTGTGATTGCACAGAATTAGCTTTTGCCACTGGAAAAACTGGAACCCACATTGTTGAGGTTAAAGAGCCTGCTCTTCCAGACGTGGCATGGGCAAAGCTCCTGGGGGCTTTGGGGAGCTGTCAGTGGGGAAAGCAGCATCCCCAGCAGCAGGACGCTTCCTGGTTTAGCTCTTATTTGAAGTTGGGCAGGTTCACTTTAAATTTTTTTAATTTTTCTGTTTGATTTGCACCATCCTCTAAGTGTGGAATTAGAATGGTAAAGTGCAGTACTTTAATTCTGATCTTAAGTTTTCTGCTGAGCAGACAAATACACTTAAGTGTCTTTTTTGCATCCCTCTGAGTTCTTTGGGACATTTATGGGAGTTTAGCCTGTGGTATAGTTTGTTTCCTAGCTAACAATTTCCTCTTGGTTGTTGAGAGGCTTAATTGCTCTGAGGTCTTCTATTAAAAACTTTGTAGGTGTTGCCAGTGTTTTGTGTCATTCTCCTAAGTAGAGCTGTTGTGGAGGGAAGGGCTGGATGCTCAGAGGGGGGGTGGTCAACTCAAGTTCTTGCTGACTTCTGGTGGGACTATCTAGCAACTCTGAAAATGCCAATCGTGTGTTCTTGAGCATTTGCAAATTAGTAAGAAACTGAAACCCCATCTTGCAGGCAGGTAATGATGCTTTCTCATTGGAAAATGTGCTTCCATTAATTTTAGTGTGTATATTTTAAGTGTAAGTAGTCATTACAAACTCATACTAATAGAGTAATCTGCAAAAGCAGAAAGATTACAGTCGCAGAAAACTTCTGTGTGATCACTCTTAAAAGTTTATAGGGCAGTAAGGCGTGGCAATCATTAATGTTGTGATGGAAGAAGAGGATGATGTGGGTTACTGGGTTTGTGGCTGATTTTGGTGTGATTTAACTTGGTTCTACTGGACTTCTGAGTGGAACAGTGGCCCGTAGATTCGGAGTGTGCTACTGCTAAGTCATTTCCACTTATTAAGTACTTAGAAAAATCCTTTTTGTTGCCATCAGGGGGAGCTTTTGAGAGCTTTCATGAGTGAAAAAAAAATCTAAAAAAAAAAAAAAAGGGAAAAAAAAACCGTCCCAGCTCAGAAGCAGAGATCTACAAACGAGTAAGCAGCCAGAATCTTACCTGTGGCTACAACTAAGCCAAGGAAACCAGGGGAACTGAATTCCTTAGACTGAAAATTTAGCAATATTGAGAGAGGATTTTTTGACTCAATCCACTAATAAAATTATTATTTTTTTTTAATTATTA
>NW_008620736.1:0-6861 GCF_000691845.1 Merops nubicus | reverse complement strand
CCAACCAGAATGATTCTATGATACTATGAAAATAGTAGCACACAAAATTCTTAATTTCTACCCTTTTTTCTTGTGTTTTTCTTACCCTTCCACTACACCTCTGGGTCTCAAGATTCATGATTTCATGCTTGTGTTGAGTGGGGGTGTTTCAGCAAATCATGAGCATCTGGAGTCCTGTTCTGGGAGGACTCATCATTCTTCAGGTTGATAATTTCATCCTCTTCCAATCTTTCCTTCCTTCCTTTTCTTTCTGCCTTCCACAGAGAGACACCTTACAGGTGAATTTACCATATTTGTGTAGTTTCATACTATTTGTGTTCTTGTTGTTATCCCTATATTAATTTCTCTACAGCTCCAGGTGTGCAGTTTTTAAAGCTGACCATTGCTGAGCTGTTCATGGCATGGGGTATCCAGTGCCAAACCTGACCACTGTGTATTATCATCCTATATCTCTACTCCTCTATGCTTCATATCCTGTGTTTCCCCTCCTCAAGACCTCTGCTTTCATAACAGGCCTGTATTTCTCTACACTGGGTGATTCTATTAGCCATAAATATCTCATTCTACTGGAAAAACTGCAAGTTCCTACTATCTACATAAACAGCTATTGCACTAATTAACTGGAATAAACTTGAATCAGAATGGATTTATATTTCACCAGCATTAGTCAGGAAGTTAACATATAATAGGGCTGCTTTATTTAAATGGAATAATTTCTCTTAATGCAGCCTGACAAATTTTAAAATCATTTCCAGGAACAACTCTTTCTTCTTCAAATGCAATTCTCAAGAACATGAAAATGACCTTCACAATTTGTTTTTAATTTGCTTTAATTTTTTTTTTATTTTTAAAACAGTTTTTTGCTTAATTTGCTTAATTTTGCCTTTTTTTTTCTTTTTATTTTACATTTTAAGGGATGGGGGTGTGCCTTTGATTTCACTGTAGTGAAAGAAGATTGGTTAATTCCAGTTAGAGGCAGCATTGGGGAGAGAGAGATTTGATGATTTAAGAACTTATTTTCTATAAATGTGTCTGAAAACCTGAAAATTATTCACGAGGGGAAGTATTTTTGCTTTCTGCTGGGGAATAATATCCTAATCCTATGGTAAAGGTAAAATAATAACAAGAGTTGAGGCAAAATATATGTGTCATCCAAGTATTTGTTCTGATTTTGTTCTCATGTCTTCCATTCCTGCCAAACAGTTCCACTCAGCAAAAGTGGAATTTAATGATGTGAGGTTGTTGGGTCAGCTGGAGCATCTGTGCTCCCCAGGAAATCAGTGCTGAAGTCAAAGATGTTCTGTAAGGGTGAGGGGGGGTTCATGCAGAGGAGATTTCTCTGCACCGTGCCTCTGCATGTCTTGGTCACCTGCTGTCATAAAATGAGCAAAGGAAGCAAAATCGAAGTGTGTGTGACCTGTACTCTGCCCTAGCTCTCCTGTAGAGTTTTTTTCTATTTATTTTTCTATCTCAATTGTACCAGAGGGAGCCATCTACTTTGGTTTATAAACTTTCTGTGTGGTCAGTGTATTTTGAATTCGAAACACTCTGAAAAGATAGCTTTGTTAACATGCCTTCAATGTTCTGATGCCTTTGGGAGAGGTCTCATAGTTCTTACTGGATGTAAAGGGATCAATGGAAGCTTCTTTCAGAGGCTGTGAAACATACAGCTTTTGTTGGTGTTCTTTTCTTCTATCAAAATATAGAATAGTTCCGGTTGGGAGAGACCTATAAGGATATGATCCAACTGCTGAGTCCAACTCTCTCAGAATAGCAACATGGGATCATATTTTTTGTAATGAGATAAGGTGGATTGGAAGTAAATGGGAGATCAGATGCAGTACATGAAATAAAATTCTGTTCAGTTTTTGGCTTATGTTGATGCTGCCTGCATTAGAAATGAACCCTACATCCCAGGTTTTGGAATATTTTTCTCAAGATCAAGCATTCAGCGAAGTTTGATTTTTAAATTCTGGTTTAATTGTTTTTCAAAAAGCCTCTGTTCAATTCCACCTTGATTCTCTGTTTTCATTATAGCATGCTTCAGGTTATCCATACTTCAAAGTGATTTTATCATAAGGTCTTTGTAATATTCTTCATTAGAGCAGAACAGATAAAAGTTGTTGTTTACTAACTTTCATGATTATTTTACTGACTTCATGATACAACTCTCTTTTTTTTAAAAAAGTCTTTTTCCATTATGTCTCCTGTTAAAAGTTACACAGAACGTAATAGTAACCAGTTTATACAGACCTGTAAGTGCTGTGAATATCAAATATATTGTGTCTGGGTTGGAGCTGCTTTGCTCTGAAGAAAAACCTTCTAGGTAATACAGAATCAACCTGATTAGATAAAGTATGTCAAAGTTTGAATGGGGTAAAAATTAACAGAACAGACCTTCAGACTAAGAAAAACTTGCTAGTTACACTTAAAATTAGATTTTGCAGTACTTTCAAGGAGTATGTCTCAGTATCATAACATTTTTTTTCATGCTTGCTCTCAGCTACTCAGAGTCCAGCCTTGAAATCCGTATCTCTACCTCCTGCAGAAACCACAGACGTGGAGATGGGTAACCAGCAGATTAGTGCCATGATTTTTTCTTTCCCATTACCTTACCATCACATAGATCTGAAAATAGTCATTTTTAGATCTGCTTCAGAATCTTGGCTACCAATCCTCACAGAGACCTGCTTATTCACCATTCCTGTGTCTGTATAACCAGCTGAAAACCATTTGTTGCTGGCTTAAAAACTGCTTTAAAAAACAAAAAGTGTTGTCATATCTCATTGTTAGCTTCTTTCTTTTTGCATAGCTGCAGCTCTTAGCCCAGAAAATTTAATAAGATAAAATTCCTTGCTTGTAAGAATTCTTTTGGGCATGTGGAACTCAAAATTTGAGGTCAGAAGACTGTATTGCAAGCCCTCATTTCCTTTTGTCATGGCACAGTTGTCTCCCATCTCACTTGCAGGCCATCTTGCTTAGCTTTGCATCAGCATCATCTGGAACTGCACATCCCTCATGAAGCTGCTTGATGCTAATCCATCAAATCCCAGGTCTCTCAGCATTTTAAGCTCAGATTCTTTTTGCAGCTTTTGAGGAAACACAACCTGTTTCTCCTGGATCCAAAACATCTGGCACCACAGAAGTGCAACCAACCAGATCTGGTAATGATTTCTCAGATTAATCCTCTTGACAGTTGGGAATTTTCAGAGGAGACATGGTGCTTCTCATTAAACAGTTTGTTCAGTTTGACATAAATGAAGAATAACTGCAGGTATAAAAGAGCTGTAACAAATACCAGTTTTCTTTATGACAGTATATGAAATACTGAACTAATAAATTGGAGTTTTTTTTCTATATTTGGCTACAGCATGTAGTTCTTAGCTTTAAAATTAAATCCCACTTATGGAAAATACTAAATTTAAATAGACCTGTCCATCCATGAGCTTTGTAAGTGCAGTATCCTGATTTGCTGAATTACTCAAACTCTAATGAAACGAATGGAAACCAAAGAAATTCCAACATGTTTGGAAAACATAGCTCTACATTCAGCCTTTCTATATAAATCTAGACATAATTCTAAATGCTCAGATTTCAAAACTGGCACTATAAAAACATGCCATTGAAGATTCAGACACTTGCTAGTTGGTCATTAGAAAATGTGTATGATTTTTTTTTTTTTTTCTTATTTTATAGATGAGTTTGTAAGAGCCAGTTATTGAACTGGGGCCACTGACAGTTATCCAAGAGAGGAGAAAATAATAGTAAGATGAGAGTCAGCCAGAAAGATTTCACTTCATTAGCATACCAATAGTGTAAAGTTAATAGTAAATATGTTTTAGGGAGAAATTAACTGTTGAAGGAAACCTATTACTAAAAGGGAGATTGACTGCAACAGTCATCCGTGCACATCTGACAAAAGGCAGTTTATCTGCTTCATTTGGTACAGTCCCTGCTTTGCCATCCTTTCTCCTTTTCCAGTTTCAGCAGCAGCATATCATCCTTCTTGAACCTTGGAATTCTAGACAAAAATTCCATACAATCTCAATTTGCTAATTTTTATTCGTAATTTGTTCTCCTTTTCTGAGTGGCTTTGTATTTCTCCTTTTTAACTCTATAGTTCAACTCTTTTTTGTGCTGTTTTACTAACAATGTGGTCATTAGTTGCATTATGTATCTGTGCATTAATGTGTATTTTTGGAAATTGTTTTCAAGTCATACTTAACTGGTTCCTTCCATACAATCTCAATTTGCTAATTTTTATTCGTAATTTGTTCTCCTTTTCTGAGTGGCTTTGTATTTCTCCTTTTTAACTCTATAGTTCAACTCTTTTTTGTGCTGTTTTACTAACAATGTGGTCATTAGTTGCACTATGTATCTGTGCAATAATGTGTATTTTTGGAAAGTCATACTTACCTGGTTCCTGTACATTTCAGAGTCTCCATTTCTGCAGAACATAATGGGTTAAATATTACCCAGATGTTTCTTCAGCTCATAAAAGAATATGATGCTGTTGCACGATGGACAGTTATTCCATACTGTATTTTATTAAGTTCTCTACTGTACAACCTATTGGTTCTTGGCATCCCAGCACAGTTTTCAAGACTTCAGTTTTGCTGCACTGTTCTAAAAGGCATCCTCCTCCCAAGCAATTATTTTAAATCAAGTTATTTTATTCTGTCACATGGGATTCCTATGTAAATTGAGAAACTGTATAGAGCTAAGTGACTTAATGAAGTGGTACCAAGAGATTTTAACCTCCTGAAGTCACTATTTTTCCTAAATTTTCTGGAGAATTCTTAACTTCACGGAAGTGTGGTATAAGTTGTAGTGGAAGGTAAAATTTCTCTCACCCAAATCTTCCTTCCAATTTTATTTAAAAGAAGTTTTTCTTAGGTTTAGTCATCTTTTTTTTTTTTTCCTGTGGCTAGAGGTACTCGAAAATTTCTCTCCCCCAAATCTTCCTTCCAATTTTATTCACATGAAGTTTTTCTTAGGTGTAGTCATCTTTTTTTTTTTTTTCCTGTGGTTAGAGGTACTTCTGAGTTGGAAATATCCATGCCCATAATTACTATAGAACCTCAGTTGTTAGACAAGGCACTGGGTAAAACTGATAAGATGGTTTTATTTAGCTCTAAAGATTTTTTTTTTTTCCCATTTTATCCTTACTGCTATTTTTGGAAGCTTTCCTTTGCTTTAATTGTCACCATCCCAGCAATTCATAGCACTTCTTGCTTCCATTAACCACATGCTCATCTGCACTCAACATTCATCTTTGCAGATGGAAGATCAGGGCTGTTGAGGTGGGTTCCCTCAAGTTGCTTGGGATTGATTTTCTTGTTTATTGTGGCTCCCAGCTGTGGGCTTGCCTGTCTCAATTTTGGGTTTGGTTTGTTTTGTTGTTTTTTTTTCTTGTGCTGAGAGAACTCTGAGAGAGAAGTAATTGCTTAACATATATTTCTGTGTAATGCTTCTGTGAAAAGCTTGTTTTGACTACCTTTATTCTGGCTGGCCCACAGACTATTTTCTGGATAAAAAAGTGTGTTCTTGCTACATGGAATTGCATGTATGTACCAAGATTATTAAGTAGTAATAAGAATTCTCATTAGTACAAAAATAATTAGGTTACATGGTTTCCACATTGACTTTCACACCAGCCTAAAAGTTCATGAGACCCAGTAATACCTAGCAGATTTAAAAACAAATTTCCCTGTACCTACATCTTACTAATGCAACACGTGTCTGATGAGTTCTGTGGTATCCATAGTAGCTCTGGGGCAATTAAGCCTTTTAACCCAAGGTTATCTTTTCAGATTTAGGTGAAAGGAAGCCTCTTTCTTCAAGATTCACCACATCTGGCATGCCAGAAACGCTCCCAATCTCAGCTGGTAATGAGATCTCTCTTCATTGTAGCTCTCCTGACATCTAGGCAGTTTCTCAAAGGACACAGCAGTGTTTTGAAATGGAAGGTTTATTCTGACTTGCTCTGTATAAAAGTGTAGCTGGAAGAAGACACCAGATAAGCCTGCTGCCAAGCTTGAGAAATTTGGAATGAAACGTTGAAATGATGAGATTAATTTTTCTTATGTTTGTAACTGGTTAGGTAGGTTGTCCTGCAGGGTTGTTATCCTTTTTTTTCTGGAAATATTCTCTGTGTGTGTGTATGTATATATCTACACACACATGGAGGCCTTTTGTTTATAATGGTTGAATGCCTGCAAACATACCAAATTTGCTTCTTCTATACATTGGATGCAAAATCTCCTCCAGGGGTGGAAAAAGCTCTTGTTCCTATTCTTAAGAATAACCCATGGGGTTTTAACCCCAGGAAAATGCCAGTTACTGATTTGGTTAGTGAGCCATTGAATGTTGCTGGAAAAGGTTCACGTAGAAGGGACCTGAGCAGAAAGATTTCTATTTCCAATAGGCAAAGAATATTAGAAAATCCCTGAGAAATCACTAGGAACTATTTCTATATTAACACCAACTTCTTCATCTTGAGGCATGTTTGAAAACTGGACCCAAGAGTCTTTCCTCCTTTATGTCTGGAATCAAATCCACAGTGTAGTAAAGATGCACGATGCAAAGACTACATATAGACTATATTTTAAACTGTCTTGTGTACTAGGTTGTGCACTTTCTCTGTGCAAAATTAGGATAAAAGGGCATGAGGAACACATCAGTGAAGATGAAGACTTTACTAGTGACCAAGACTGAGATATCTGACGCATAGAATGAAGGATTTGGTTTAATCCAGGGAAAAGTGAGATCATATCTGGAACTTTAAGTCCAAAGGTGGGTCGTCAGCTCCCATGTTCAGTCTGCAATGACTGTTTTTTAGACATCTTTCAAGGAAATAGA
>NW_008620734.1:0-7311 GCF_000691845.1 Merops nubicus | reverse complement strand
CTGCCTTTGGCATTAACATCTTGTCCCGTCTCCGAGTTAATGGCAGGAAAGTTGGCTCTACTTGCAGTGGCATTGCAAAGCTTGCCTATGTAGTGGATGTAACATGTGGGGCTTACAGTTATTGTAAGGGCTCCCTGACAGTTCACTGCACGTAGAGTTCCCAGCAACAGTGGGATAAGATCAAGACCAGGAGAAAAAGAATGTTATTAATGTAATGTGACTTTTCCTTGATAATTGCTATGTGATTGGAATTGGACTCATGGGCTGGCTTATTCAGCCTTCCCTGATGGCCTGGTTTCTGACTCAGCTCACTCCTTTCTTTGCTGCATTGTGTGCTGTCAGCAGATGCATTGATCTGTTTATTCCTCTGGTGGTTAGCCATCTCATATCTTTCCTATGTACTTTGGAATGGGCTGGTAAAGTCTTTCCTATATGTATACTAATAATGACCTTGTCCTTCCTACTGGGACAAGCAGTCATCAAAAGAGTTTCATAATTACTAATATAAGGATTATTTATGCTCATGTATCTCCAGGGCTCACTCCTGCACTCTAAAGGAGATGGCACTTTATTTTGCTATTAATGGAACAGTAAAAGTGGGCACACATCACCCCTTGCTTTACATAGATTATGACTACTTGAACTCTTCATAGTGCTACTTGGGCAGTCATATAATGCACATTAAATGAGATTTATTTCTTGAAAAACAGAAGGGTAGTCTTCAGGGGTGATACATCCGTATTACAATTGATTTATATGCTGAATGCTTTCTCTCAGTGAATTGCTGGCACAAGCTGTAGCTAAGTAGCATTTGGGTGCTGAGTATCCTCAGCTGAAGCAGATTGGGTTTTGGTTTCCTTTAGGAAAAGGTTGTGGGGTTTTTTTTGAGGTTTATTTGAGGGTTATTGATGTTTTTCTCTATTCTCTGCTGCTGTTAGAAATGTGGTCTTTTATGCTAATGATGACATAGTGTGTTTCCAGAGGGAAAACTTACTAATGCCTTTGACCTTAGCACAAAGCTAAATGGTTCCAAGAAGAAGTGTGTTTGAGAGGTTTCAATTTTAGACTAAATCAGTGTTTCATTTTTCACATGCTGGCATTTTCAAGCTGTTTACTGATGAAAAGAATACTCTGTGCACTGAACCATTCAATCCATTTTAGTTAGATGTATGATATTTCCATTTCTGTCAAAAAGACCTGTAAAATCCAAGAGATGTCTTATATTCTTTTATGTTTAATGCAAATTGCTACCATGAATTTGCCACTTAAAAGCAAAACCTGTGGATATAGATTGTACATTCATTCCTTTCCTGCAAAGTGGTTATTTCTTCCATGTAGATAATGAAAGAAAACCAAATATCTGTAAATTGGCTTTTTAATGGATTAGAAAAAGAAGGTGGTTTCCAATGGAAATTATGAAACTGAGAGGACTACTACTGATTCATGGATTGGTCAATCAACAGCACGCAGCTGCACAACTTCAATTTTCAATAGTATCTGAATTGTCTGCTGATATCATTACAAGGTGACAGAGGAAAATGCTAGAGAATAATTTTGCTTTCAAAATTTCTTAGTTAGATGAATGGGTAGCAAGAGAATGAAGGATGATACTCCATTAGCCCAAGCTGATTTATCAGAACTGATGACAGTTTTAAAATCTTCTTTTCAGCAATATTTTAAACTTGCTAGAAAGTTTAAAAGGAGCCCTTATAAGCTCCTTTTGGAAAAGGAGCGGTCGGCATAAACTCTCTTCTTACGCAGGGGGAATAAACACTAGGGTAATAAAAGTGTTGAGTTAATTTCCATCTTGGTATTAACATTCTTTTCTCTTTCAACAGAAGAAGAGTAGTTAGGAAGAGTAACGCTCTATTTTAAGGAGAATCTTCAATGTACAGAAGTAAACTACGGCAATTGTGGAAGCCCAGTGGAATGCCTCTGGGTTGAGATCAGAGGGGTCGTCTCCAGGGGAGATCTTAAAATAGGCATCTGCTACCAAACCAAGAAGATAAGGCCAACAAGGCAATACCTGGTCACTTAAGCAAGCTTTGGGTCAATAAAACCTGCTTCTTGTGGCTAACTTTTAACTACCCAGACATTTGTTGGAAGAACAATACAGTAGCTCATGCGTCCTTCATCAGGTTCCTGGAACATGTTGAGGACTGCTTCCTCATACAAATGTTAGATATGCCAACCAGGAATGAGGTACTGCTGGACATCCTACCCACAAACTAAGAAAATCTGATTTGTAATATCTCATTTAGTGATATCCTTGGCTGTACTAATCACAATATTGTGGAGTTTGGGACCCTGCTGAGCACACTGCAGGTCAGTACTAAGACAGAGGTTTTAGATTGTAGAAGAGCAAACTTCAGCTTGCTCAGAGCTGAGCTGGGAGGGGATTCCATGAGGGGCTTCCATGGAGGATAAAGGAGCTAGCAAGTGCTGTGAGTTTGAAAAATGCTTTCCTGAAAGCACAAAACCAGTTCATCCTCTTTAAAGGGAAGGGAAGTAGGTGGAGCATGAGACTCCCTTGGCTTTTGACTGTAGGTTTCTGAATCTGCTTGAAACCAAAAGAGAAGCATACCAGAGATGAGAAACCAGACAAATACTCATTCAGAAATACAAAGACACTGCCAGGGCATGGAGAAATGCAGTTAGAAAAGTAAAAGCTCAACTTAAAATTGGCCAGAGGTCTTAAAAACTACAAGAAAGGGTTCTTCATTTACATAAATAACAACTAGAAATAGAAAGAAAATATTGTTTTGCCGTTAAACAGGAGAGGTGAATTAGTCCCAGAAGACTGGGAGAAGGCTAGTATCTTCATCGACAAGAAGAGCTTCAAGGAGGATCCAGGAAACTGTAGCCCCATCAGTCTTACTTCAGTCCCTTGCAAAGTTATGAAACAAGGGGGTCCAGGATGTTATAAGCTCATCAATCTTACTTCAGTCCCTTGCAAAGTTATGGAACAAATCCTCCTGGGGGCTGTCAGAAGTCATATGAAACACGTGACTGGTAAAAGCCAGCACAGATTCACCAAGGAGAAATCATGCTTGACAAACCTGAACTCCTTCTATGCCAAAGTAACTTGGTTGGTTGATGTGAGGCAAGCAGTGGACATTGTTTTTCTGGATTACTCCAACGCTTCTGATACAGTTCCCCACAGCCTCCTCCTAGAGAAACTGATGTCTTATAGTATAGATGGGTGTTCTTTGTGGTGAGTGACAGGCTACACCCAGAGAGTGGGGGTGAATAGCTCTTTCAAACTGATAACCTGTCACAAGTAGGATCCCTCAGGAATCAATGTTGGACCCAGTGCTGTTTAATATCTTCATAAGTAATCTGGATGATGTGATCAAGTGTACCCTGATGAAGTTTGCTGATGATACTCAGGTGAGTGGGAAAGTTCAGAAGGGAGAGCCACCCTGCAAGAAGACCTGTATAGGCTGGAAGAGTGGGCTTAACCAAGAACCTTATGAAGTTCAGTGAAGGTAAGTGTAAGCTCTGCTACTGGGAAAATATAATCCAGGAGTGCAGCACAGTCTGAGATCTGCCTGGCTGGGGAGCAGCTCTGGGGAAAGGAACCTGGGGGTCCTGGTGCACGACAAGCTGAATAGGAGTGAACAGTGTGCCGCAGCAGCAACGATAGCCAACAGGGCTGCATCAACAATGACATCAACAGCAGAAATAAGGAAGCCAGAGCTTGTCAGGCCACAGCTGGAACCCTGTGTTCAGTTTTGGTCCCCACCATGCAAAGTGGGATACACTATACCAGATGTGGACAGACTGGAGAAGGTCCAGAGAAGGGCCACAGACATGATCAAAGGACTGGGAAGCTGCCATATGAGGAAAGGCTGAGAGAACTGGGTTTGTTCAGCCTGGAGAAAAGGTGGCTCAGGGAAGACTTTATCACCATCTTCCAGTATTTAAAGGGTGGCTGCAAAGAAGATGGAGACTCCCATTTTGCAAGGAGTCACATGGAATAGACAAGGGATAATGGGTACAAGTTACTCATGGAGATATTCCAGTTAGACACAAGAGAAAATTTTTTCAGAAGGATGACCAGTCATTAGAATAGTGTCCCCAGGGAAGTGGTGGATTCCTCAACACTGGACACTTTAAAGATTCAGATGGACAGTGTGCTGGGCCATCTTGTCTAAACCGTGCTTTTGCCAACAAAGATTAGGCCAGATGATCCTGGAGGTCCTTTCCAACCTGGTAATCAGTCTGGCATTCTATCATGTTGCTGGAGTGTTTGTCATTCTTCTTCTGCAGTTTTCTCCCACATATTTCAGTCTCCTTCAGAGTGAACAAAAGAGGAGCTTTTGTCCCTTAGCCATCTTGATGAAACAGAGAAGACACAGGGTCAAGTGGCTTTTACTTCAGTCTTCTCCTCCTCTAGTCTTTATTATTTGTTGAGAGGTTCATTGTCATTTGAGGACCTCCTCACACTGAGTTTTGCATTTTGTCTTGAAAATTTTATTGCAGAGCCTTTCAGGATTCTGAGCATAACTTGGAACATGGCATTAACACTTATAAAACTTCCTGGTTATTATTCTCTCAATGCAAGTGTTATTGCATCTGACAGTAGGTATCTTAAGATTAAATCTAATTTTAGAAGATCAAGACTAATGGTTCCAGTGATTAATTAGCCATAGTTGCTTAGGAACCAGCAATGGTGACATATTACATCTTCTGTAAGCCAATAAAGGACAATCTCAAACAGTGATAAGCATCAGGTGTGCTTTATTTGCCAAAGCTGAGAGAAATTCACCCAAGTTGATTTGGATAACAAACTGAAATTGAATAATGCAAGCAAGAGAGTAATTCTTTGGCAAATCATTAGGGGAGCAGCTGGCATAAATTGCACATCTTTGTTAAAAGTACATGCAAGGTCAGGGGCAGAGAACAAGAAGAAATTATGGAAGCAAAAAGTGGCATGTAGGAGAATAAGGGCCATCAGTAATTGCCTGTGAACTAAAAATAACTAAGAAATTGATAAGAAACTGAAAACATCTGTTGCATACAACTAAGCTGACATGAATAAGCAAAACTATTGTGCCCGTAAATGCACCTCAGAATTTCCTTTTTCTATCCTCTTACAATTTTTTTTTCCTGTGAATGCCAGTTGTTCTATATAGCTAAGAAGTTATGCACTGAGTAATTCTCTAATAAGAAAAGACTGAAGGCAGATTAATACATATGAGCAATGGTTAATCCTGAGGATCATTACAGTGGGAGGGTGACTAACCACAGAGCAAACTGTTAAGAAAAGCAATCAATTCTTCATCCTTTTATTTTTTTCAAATCAAGATACACCTGAGGCATTAAGAGATAAATCTGACGCAAATATTATCAGAGTAGCTGTTCATGAACAACTGGCCTTTATATGAAGGAGTGTGAGAAATAAGCAAAATGTGCAAATAGAGAGGAAGAAACTTTTGAAGGCACAGGAAAGTTGATGTCTTTCATGGAAGGAAGCAATGATTTTATCCTTCACCTCTCCTGTTCATTGACATTTGCCTGTGAAAGCACTGTCTTCTACCATGCTCCTTCTTTCGATATCCACATTCATGGGGAAGCTATGAATTTTCCTTTTGTTAGGGCTTGGACAAGACATGTCCAGCAGATGTGGTTGGAGAAAAGGGATAGACTGGCTTGCTGGCTGCAGAAGGAAAACACTTTTACACAACCCTCAGGATTATAGACTGGTTTGGCCACCGTCTGGCCAATGGTTCAGGGAACCATAAATAGTTGTATCTTTCTCCGCTGAGCATGATAATAATTTGTACCTAATTTGCAATGGGCGTAATATATATATATATATACACATTTCCACCTGCTGTTTTCATGAGGAAAAACTTTACTGTGAAAGTGACAGAGCACTGAAACAAGCTGCCCAGTGAAGCTGTGAAAATTCCTTCTTTGGAGGACGAAGGACACTCTGGAGGTTTGTCCTTCACCTGGACACAATTTTGTGCATCCTGCTCTGGGTGAACCTGCTTTGGCAGAAGGCATTGGACTAGATAATCTCCAGAGGTCCCTTCCAACCCTACTACTCTGTGATTCTGTGAAAGGACAAGATCCTTATTTGCAGTTGACGTTTCTCACTGACAAGGCAAATCAGTCCCAGCACAGATACATAGCTGGCATAGCATTGATATGTCTCAGCAGGTAGAGATACTGAGTGTGAGCTTTTCAAATACTTTTGAAGTTGTGCTTAGTTGGCATAGCTGGCTAGGGAAGCCAGAAATATGGTGGATGACTATTTTTCCTTGTATAGCTTTATGTATCAAACAAAGTAGGGTTTGGAAACAATTTCCCTTTTACCTTTTTTTACCAGCCTTACCAGCATTTTGTATCCAATTTGTTTCAAAACTAGTGGTTATGGAAGATGATGGAAACTTACGGCTAATGCACATTCTCAATTATTTTGTAATCCGCTTGCAAGTTGTTTTTGTCACCAGGTAGCTGTGGTTTTTGGCTAGTAGAACTAGCTGATGTAAGGAACATCAGCTTTTGCTGCTGTCTAGAGCTTGGAATTACCTGGTTCCTTGCTGGAACCTCTGCTATTGCTGTAATGGCAAAGGCAACTTCCAGAGGAAGAAATCAGATTAAGACAAAAGATTTCTAGTTTGCAAATTAAAAACTAACTTAAAGCTCATTTTTGGCAGTATTTCTCTCAGGAAGAAGTGCTTGCTAGGAACAATAACATCAGCAAATGCAATAGATCAGAAATGTAGTCAATATATGGGTGAAGAGAGATCATGGAGTATCATATTTTCCTAGTATTAACCATTTCTACAGGAGAACCTGTATCATGCAGATTCACTGTACCTTCAGCAATGGGTAGGCTGGTGAAGGAGTTTTCCTTACCCTTCTGTGAGATTTATGTTTCTAGGGTCACTACCATCACTTTCTCTGGAGCCAATGGAACATATCCCATCCTTGCCCTCCCCCAACTACCTTAGCTGTTATATTGGTGCAAAATAGAAGCTTTTAACAAATGATGTTTTATTACCTCTGGGTTTATCTTCTGAGATAAGGATGTGGGACTCAAGGGTAATAGTATGTTAAGATTTCAATTTAAATGAGTGATAACTGTAGATTTTGATAGGCTCATTATTTGTGAGCCGTGATAAGCTTTTCATAAGATTGCTATTTGCTAGGTCACTACAGGTTTGTAACAAACTTGCCCCCTGCCGTGTTTGTTGTCTACAAAAAGCACACTGGAAGTGTTCATAAAACTTACTTGCCCAGTAATTTCCTTTTAAAATTTCCTTTTAAAATTGACTGGAAAAGGGGAAACATAAC
>NW_008620733.1:46120-53856 GCF_000691845.1 Merops nubicus | reverse complement strand
CCCCCCTTCCCTTTCACGTAACACACACAAGTCCTGTTAAACCAGTAATATAATGCACCTTAAAATCTCTGTTTCTTTATGTATTTTAGAGCCTGGACAGAACACCAAAAATCCCAGCAATGACCACAAAGAAGATTTCTTTAGAGGCAGCCACTAGATCAGTCAGTAACAGGAGTGTTTCACAGGACCATGGAAACCAGCAATGACTGGCATCAATTTCCGAGCAACTGTGTCCTGTATAAAACCCATTCCTTTTTAACAAAAGCTTTCAGTATTAGCTATGAAAAACTGGTCAGTAAGATATCTTAAAAAGAGTTCTCTTTTAAAATTGCTTATAGAACTGAGCTTCTAAAATATTTTTATTCATGCCCTCCCTGCTGCTGGTGGTTCGATAGAATCAAGGTAAGCTAACTTGTCCAGTATTTGCTGGAGACAGAAAGGAATACGTGTAAAGTAAGAAGTTCCAAAAAACATTGTTGATTTGCAAACAGATTAGATTATTTTTGCATTTTGTTTATGCTATTAACCCTGATGCCAATTAATTGAACCACAGAATTTATACTGATGCTATTGTCACTAATGTTTTCTCCTCCAGGTATGCTTATCTCAGTGTTGGGTGCTTTTGCCATTGTTTTTTTGGTCTCATTTAATTGAATTACTTAAATATTTATTTAACACATTTTTGGAATTTTTTCTCACACTGTGAACATGTTTGTGTTTAGATATGTAGATGGTAGAGTGCAAGTTAAACTGAGTTTTTTTTTAAATAAATTTGGCCTAAATGATTGGGGTGTAAAGATTTCCTTTCAGCACTGTATAGTTAATGAAAGAATATAGCTGTCAGTATTCAGTGTAGCTATTGAAATTAAAGCTCACCAGCTGACCTGCTTACAAGAACTTGTTTCTAAAAGACAAAACTTCAAAATTTGAATTGGAGAATGAACAGAACCATTTTTTTTTTTGTCAAATGTATTTAAGACAAGAGGTTCCACAGAGACCTTCTATATTTTGACAAAAAACTGTACTTAAATAATAGTTGTAATCAAAACAAGATGACTTTAAAACTAAAGAGAAATAAATAAAAAAGAATGAAAGAGGAAAACACAGAAAGAAAATGGAAATTCTGAGGGACCAGTGAAGACAAAGTATTATCTAATCCTCTGGATTTTCTAGGATAGCTACTGGGACAGACAGTGTGATTTTTACCCTCTTGACTAAGCAGCAGTTGCAGAGTAAATTAGTCTCCAATGTTAACAAGTGGGAGGCATTTACTTTTATAGTAATAGGGCTGTCTCTAAAATGGAGGCAGCACAGATCCTGAATTGTGTACCTTACCTTTTGAGGCAGAAACAGTAAAGACTCTTTAAATGGGTTCAAGCAGAAAGTTAACTAAAAGCATTTTGCTATGTCCCAAGTATGTAGTTTGTTCTAATTATGGAATGGCAAATATCAACCAGAAATGATGCTGTGCTGGGGTGGCGATGGTGACTCAATGTTCCCTAGTCACTGCAGAGCAGGCTGTGGGAATGCATTTCTTTTTAATCGTACTCTGGTGCTACTTTTCTGACTCACTGCATCTTGTAAATGAAGAAAGAAACATGAGCTATATTCATATGTGCTGTGTTATTTAATCCCAGCAACGTCTGGAGGATTTGCTCAGTTACTGAGCCCTTTGAAGTGTTAGGCCCTTGCTTAGTAGTAATAGTAGTAATGCATAACAAAGTTGCTGGTATTTTATATACAACTGTGGAATCAAGTGGCACGCTTGAGTAATAATAACAATAACAACAAAGGTAGTAGTTTATTATAACATAAATGAAATTTAATATATTGCTCTTTTGCATGTGTTTCAAACAAACAGACAGGCACTTACACAACATTAGAAAGAGTTTTAGTAAATGATTTAACACAAAAAGAATTTTCATCTGATACCATTGTGAATGCTTGGCTAATTCACAGAACAGGGCAACAACTAGTCACCATGTGAGCAGCCATTAAATGTTATTAATTTTGAGGAATTCTGTTTGTTTTAGTACCAACATTAGATTTATTTTTTTTTTTTCTGAAGAGACTTGATTGTTATCTCATTTCCTTTTATATCAGAAAAAGTTATAAATCTGTGATAGTCATTTGTTAATATAAACTGTAAGCATGTAATTCAGGGTTTATATAAAAAAGGTTTTATTTGTGGCTGTCATTTCAATGTTTGCTCACACTTATAGGATGTTAAGCAAAACAAGAATTTTGCTCACCCACATGGAGCAGAAAGATAATCCTAAGCTTCTTTAAAGAGCATCTGGGACTCTTCAAATGAACTTCCCAGTTGCTTTGCAGTGTAATATCTAGAGTAACAGGGATGGTTTTTTTCCCTCTAATTTCAGAAACTACTGATTGTTTTACACAGAACTGTCAGATATAATATGTGGAATTCCCCTTACCTCTGCTTTTGAAAACTGGCCAGCTTTTTACATTGTTGTTTTAAACAAAACAGCTTCATTAACTATTTTTATGTTATGTTAAAGAGAAAGTCAATGGCTGAATTGGAATTGATATGTATTTCTTTAAAGTTTTCCTTTGAGAACCCTATCAACTCTTCTTAAGAGTCTTTTTTATTTTTTCCCCCACACAAACTCTCTCTTTTGCTTTACTTTATCTTTGTCCAAATTTTAGAGTATTGTCCATAATAGACAATATGTTTGAAGACCTCTTTGGAAGAGGTCTTTGGAACATGTCCGTAAGCAATTTATTTAATTTTGTAAATTGAGTGTATAGCTGGAAACTGCAGAACAGATGGAAGAAATGTTATTACAGATTTGTAAACAGTGCAATCAAAGACATAACCAGTTAGTTCCTGACAAGATTTTGGCTATGTTTTTTGTCATTTAAGAGAGCTCCTGCTAAGGATGGGTGAATTGTTTTTGTAACTGAGAGAAGAACTAGCTTATATAAGATTCTTCATAACTGCTCCTGAATTATTTTCGTGTTTTGTTGCCTGTTGCCTATTATGGCTTCTTTAAGCTCAACGTAGTGATCTGGTAAGAGACAACAACATGCCAAAATATAGACCAACTCAGGGGATGGACTAATTTAGCAGAGCCTGTATACTACAAGTGAGGATGTATATTACCTTTGGTCTGTTTTCTTTTTGCTTTATTTGTCTGCTGGTTCTGAACTGGGTTCCAAACTGAACATTTCAAGCTCATCTTTTGTGCCCCCTTTAAATATGGGTAATGTATATATGTATATCTATAGCTATTTATATTTAAAAAAAAAAAAAAAAATTCAAAGCTGTATTTTAGCTTAAGACAAGACCAGCATGCTGAGCAGAACCTGAAAGATATATAAATTCGTCTTACATTTGTTTTAATCTCATTAAGACTGAATGCACTTTCTTTAAAGTGCCATTGAACGTTGGAAACTGACTCTCTCCAGTTCTCAACCTGCAACTGCCATATACAAATGTACTCAGTTTGCAATTAAAGCATATTCTCAGTTTCTAGCTTCCAGGTTCTTTAGAGTCACTTTAGGACAAAAGAAAATTCAATCCATATTATTTTCTTTTTGTTAATATCAAGAATCAGCATGTCCCTGTTTGGCTGTGGAGCTACATTGCCTTCTGGTCTTAGTCACCTCTTATCTGTGTATTCTCTTTAATGAAAAAGTACAGATGTAATTAACAGGGATTTAGGAAAAATAATTATACAGATCACACATGCAGACGCACACAAAAAGAAGCTAGCTCTCAGCAACACTAGTTCTACAGATATAAAGGCAATAATATGTAGCAGCAATCAGCATTTTCAGGGTGAGGAAGCAAATACAGCAGCTAAGGAGTTGACCTAATTCCTAATAAATCCAGGGAAAGGTTAACAATTATTTTGATGATGGTGGATCCAATCAGAGAGAAAAATTCTCTGTATATGAGCAGGTAACTTTTGTGTGTTTCAATTACTAAGCAAAGACTCAATCATTAATCATATAATAATTTCATGGTTTGAAATTATCTACTGTACACTGTCACCTTAACAAGCATAGCATTTCACAATGCTGTGTAGTATTTTGTCCAAGACAAAGTCACAGTGCATTTGTGGTGTATTTTGATGTTGCAATCATGTGTGGTTTGCATGAAGTTTCAGTGTATAACAGCATGAACAGGCTTTATTTGTTCTTTCTAGCAGTACTTTGAGTTCATCATTTGTCTTCTGTGATTGTGGTTATTCTACTGAAAAGAACAATAAACTGGACAATAAAGGACATTTAATGGTGGCACCACAGTATGAAGATAGACTGGAGGCTACTGATATAAGATGCCTGAAGAACTAGGCTGTGCTGTGGAAGCCAAACAATTTAAGAAACACATTGTTGGTCAGAGGCATTTATGGATGCGCAACCTGCCAGTTCTGATTTTTTTCAAAATGAATGGTGACTGTAGTATACCTGAAGTTAAGATGTGTTTGTGGGTGTAAACTATTCTTCCTAGACAACCAAAAAGAAAAGCTGAAGTTCAGTTCAAAAAAGATGATTTGTATATATAGTTTCAAGACCATAGGACTGTGAATTTAGTCCACTGACTGATAAATATAATGTATGTCCAACAGATACAGAGGCATGGTTTTCTTCTAACCTCTGCTCTGGACTTTTAACTGTAGCCTGGAGCTTTACTGCATAACTTGAAATCTTTTCCCATTTCCAATGGAATTTCTTTATGAGGAAATGAAGTTGTGGCAGGTGGAGAAGGAATTCAGATCAAAAGTAGTTGTTCTTTACAGTTTCCTTTATGAGTTGTTTTTACCGTGTGAGTAATTATAAGTTGAAAACAGGCTTACAAATTGTCCTAGATCTTATGATGTTGAAAAGTAAAGGTTTTGGGTTGGTTCTGGCACTATTTTTCATAGAGGCTAAAGGTGCATTGGTGCATTATTTGCTTTATTTTCTGGGGAGCGAATTTTGATTCTCAGTTGATAACAGAACATCAGAGGTCAAAACAAATAATTCTGTACCAAAACAACTCTGCTGGTGCCTTCTCCTTGCACGAACCCTGCCCTTCACTCAGCCATTGGTGACTCTCATGTCCCTCACCTCTGTTCCAGGGTTGCTCTTCCTGATGTGAGAGGCAATACAGACAAAGCAGGAAGCCAGGCTGAGGCTCCATGGAGGTATCCAGAACCGTGGTGATGCATCTGCACCCATATCAGCTTTTGGGGACACCATCTAGATAGAGGATGGGCCCTGCATCCAGGAAGGTCAGATTGAGAAACTTCTACTGGTTTGTGCTAAACTGAGTTGTCAGTTATTTATAGTGGGTTTATAAGGAGAGTCTTAAGACAATAGAAGGAACTGGAATTAAAACTTGAGTTCGTATTGCTTGAATCAAACACTTCGCACTATTAAAAAAAAAATAAATAATGTTGCTTTCCAAAAAATGTGTTATGTTGTCTATTATACTTTTTTTCAAAGGGAAAAAATCTCTTCTGCCCAACTTTACACTGTAGTATGGAGTTGATTGTAGCTTTTGGAATGCAGCCATCATATTTCAAAAAATATATCACGTTTCAAGGAAAAATAAATAAACCAATTGACCACTTTTTTTCTTCAGCAGATTTGCCTTCTTTCATTGTCTGGTTCATTCAAGTACCATAGTGTCCTGAAAATTAAGAGTGTTAGTCTATGTATTATGTGAAATCTGTTCACTCCTATTAATTTTAGTACTTGTCATCTATGTAGTGTAGCAGTTCCTTTTCTGGGTTACTGAGGCTTCTTAATATGGAAAATAAAATTAATCTTTACACTCCTAGGCTTCTTAACATGTTAAATTACACTAATTTTTACTTAACTTCTACAAATGCAGATCAGTAGTCAAGTCCAGGTGAACAATAAGTAACAGCAATCTGTACTGTTATTCATTACAATATGTGCAAATTATTCTTTTATGTGCCATAGAATTTATTCACCAGTGTTAGACAGCTAAAGTAACTCACATGTATTCTTGATGTTTATAAGGCTGAAGAAAATTTGTATCTTTACACTGTATAGTTGTCAAAGAGAAAATCTGAGTAATGATCCCTAATGTTCGTTGGTGCTGAATGTCTTGACATCACTCAAGTTAGCCAATTATTAATTCTTCCCTGTTTCTTCCTATCCCTCACTGCATTTTACTCTTCTTAAATTTCTCTCTTGCCTTTCAGTATCCAGACTTAGTCTGTGCCTAAGGAAAACTGAAAGGACTAGTCAGCAGGCACAGTACTGCTCATAGTGTCTCATTAATTCTGATTGATGATGGGTCTCCTAAGTAAGCTCAAGTTATGGAGAAGTTCTTCAATGAACTTACACTTCACTGAACTTCACTCCTTACAGTGGTATTTTGGTATACAGTGTTAAACAGGGTGTTTGTAGGATGGCAAGTATGCATTGTCTTCTTCAGCCATTCATCACATCACTACTTTACTAAGGAATAGAAAATACACCATTTGACCAGGGTGCATATCACGTAAGAAACAGTAAGTCTCATGATAAAATTCTGAACAACTCATATATTTAAATTGCCAAATTATTTTAAATTATAACTAAAATAAAAAATTCGAATAATTAACAAACAGTGCAATGATAATTTGCATAACTAGTAAGTGAGCTCACTTGTAATGTTACCTTTTCTGCATTTGTTTCTCTTATAAGAGTTTATATTTCTTCATACATAATCTGCTTGAATGTTTTATACATTGCATCACCTTAGTTGTGAAACACAGATTATGGTCACAAATGGGCAAGGAATGTCTTGCCTCAGATTGAATTATGGGATGTGCTGCAGCCTGTGCTCAGCTTGGCATTCCTTGCAGTGGATAGAGGAGGCACATGCAGCACTAGAGGTCAAGGGGTTCAGGCAGGGTAATGTCTTCCCCTCATTTGGGAAAGTTTCTAATACAGATCTGCCTGCAGAGCTGCAGTACAGTCACACCTTTGTCCTCCATCTTCAGGGTTTTTTTTTGTCCACAGAAAAAGAAATTTATTATTTTTTTGACTTGAGCAGGAAGTGGCACAGTGGACTTAGAACTTGAGTAATTCACTCTTCTTGATGTCCTGTATACATTTGAGTTAGTTCTTCTCTCATGTTTAGTTTTTGAGAGGGAAGGAAATCTGTGTGCTTTTCTAAAACATCAAGAAAGAAAAATTTTCTGTTGTTTTTAATATAGATATTTGGGTTTTAGGAAAAAATTATAGTGCCTCAAATGATTCTTCTTATGGAAATAGTATCTTCTAGTTTTCTGTCTGTCCCTTTCAAAACAAAACCATGCTGGTATCACAGAATCACAGAATGTTAGAGGTTGGAAGGGACCTCCAGAGGTCGTCGAGTCCAACCCCCAAACGTATTCCCTCACAGAAGAAGAAAATAGCGGCAGCTGTGCAGCAGCAGTGCTGGACTTTGTTGGTTGTGTTTTCTGTGGCCTTTTTTTTTTTTTTTTCTGAAAGTGTTCACATATTGTTGTAACAGAATAAACCATGAAGAGTTATTAAAATGGTATCAAACATATTGTTTCTGACATGTCCTTCATATTTCTTTTCCCTGTGCATTACTTCATTGTAGAAGAAACATTTTTCCAGTCTAGGCTCTGGTATTGACATGTGTTGCTTAGCAAACAGCTCTAGCACTTTAACATGCTTTACCCAGAGGTTGGCAGTGCTGAAGGAAAAGGACAGGGTAGAATATTTGAACACGCTTGTGGGTTCAGCCGAATGACCAA
>NW_008620733.1:16919-46101 GCF_000691845.1 Merops nubicus | reverse complement strand
AGAGGAATCAAACAGCAGGTCTTTACAAAGAGGTGTGTACAGAAATCCCAGTGTGCCAACGTGACTCTGCAGCTGACTCAACGCAGGGGTGCCAACACTCTGCTGGGTAGTGAAGCTTGAAAACCTTGACACTGGATGTGCTGAAGCATGTCTGTTGATACCTTCCCTGGTACCTAGGCTACAGATTTTAATAGATTTGCTTCTAGGGCAGTTGGGGCCAGAGATATGGCTCATATATCTCTTCACTCTATTGCATGTGATGGTTTGTGTCAATTTGCACCTGTTAAGCCACATGGTGAAGGAATTCCTCTTTATTTCCTAGGAAAACATGCACAAAAAATTTTCTTAGCATTTTGTAGGAATATTGTTGTTACAGATAGTAAAAATTTCAGTTTTTTAGTACTTAAACAATGACACAATTTCTCTCACTCTCCCTGCACCTCCCCAGCCCTCACCTCCACTTTCACATGGAACTAAAACTTGTGTGATTTTTGTTACCGTTAGTGGTATAAATTACATTCATATATTGACTATTTCTATTGCCTAATTTTCAATACAAATTCCTTAAACAGAATCCCAAAGGGTGCGTTTCTGATTTAATCTCTCAGCAATCAACCAAACCCATGTATTTTGCAGGCTTTGACAGACAATTGCATAGATTGGACTCTAATTTGCATGTTAGTACCTGAGTGTGTTACTTCTGACTTTAAGGACTTAATAGTTTTATATTGTTATTTTAATCTACTGTCAAAATTATATTGACATTATGAGAACTTCTCTTGCTAATATTGCCTTCTGGTACTTTGACAACAGAGCTTTTGAACTTTATAGTAATAACAGTTGACCTGGGAATTTCTGAGAGGAAGAGTACAGGCTTTAGTAGCCTTACTTCAAGTTCTTTAAGGACTTTGGTCTTTGGATCATCTTCCTTTATGATCATTGCAGCTCCACTGATTTCAGTTGTGTTTCTCTGACTTGCACCACCTACAGAAGTGGCTTTCTAACTACAAATTTTCACCAGAAGGTAGTTTAATCCTTTATAAGAGTAAAGCCTCACTAATTGTGCTTTTGAATCAATATTTATGTTGAAATATATTGCACAAATGAAAGTAGACATAAATGCTAATGTGCCTCATCTCCTCAGATTGCATGCTCTTGTCAATAAAATCTCTTAATTGTATTGCATTTAGTGGCCATGATCACACTTGGTTTTTTTTCTCTTTAATAAGCATGCTTGACAACCTGATTGAAAAATGGGGAGATTTGATTCAACCGCTGTTTATGTCCTGTATTCAGAAACAGTTACAGGTTGATTGCTTGTCTGTTACACATTGGCTGAAATTTTCATATACCTTTTGTTAAATCAAGCATTCAGTTTTAGCTTGAAAAACAGCTAACATATTGTGTTGAATTGTTCAGTTAAATGAAAGTGAGGGAAAGGAGATGTTAAGTAGTAAACTCTGAGATACCCTTCCCTCCAAGATCCCTTCCATATTAAGATTGAATGTATGTAGTTATATATGTGTTTTTCCTGAATAAAACCATCCCAAGGATACCTTAAACATGTGGATTTTGATTACCCTTGTGGTGATGCTGACAGCCTGCAGGAGGTCTGCTGGCAGAACAGTGGACTGATCAGTTAGCAGCAGCAGAATTCACTTCCACAGCTGTTTGCAGCTAGTATGGGGAAAAAAAATTATTTTAACCACAAGTAATGGAAGGCTTATTTTAGGATGGAATAGCTAATGGCTATCTCTGCTCCTCACCAAAAGTACTGAAGGTGTGTATTACTGTGCTGATGGCCCAAAAAAGTTCTCTCGCTCAAGTAAAACAATGAGAGTTTTGAATTAACTTCAGTAAAGTTTGGTTTATTGACCCATGGCTTTGGAAACTTTTTCTGCCTTTTCTGTCTTTTTATAAATTCTCAAAGGAAAAGTTTGTATCTGCAACAGAAATAATGTAAATTTAAAATAACTATTACAGCACAATTCTTTGTAACTGCAGACTAAAATGTCAATGCTAATATCTTTGAATATAATGAACTTCTGTCTGTTATTTTACTCTCAGATTGATGCTTGGTTTCAGATATCCAGTAGGGCAGAAAAATAACTTATCAGCATTCATTAGATAGCTGAAATTTGCTGGAATATTTCCTGTTACCTATGAAAGTTGCTTTCTGTACTAGGAAAGAATGCATGAAAGGAGAGAAGGCAAAACAGAATTGAAATTGGATAAGAAGCCTTTCACATAGGGGTTATTAGTTCTCAAAAGCTATTCTTACATGATGGCTCACTGGTTTTCTAAATCTAATACCATATGTGGGTGATCTCATCATTGCTTATTACTAATTTAATGCCAGTCACATCCCTTACTTTTAAAAAAGCTACCACTGCTGGGACCTGAGTTTCTTGGTTGTGGTGGGATTTCTTTGCTAAATATTTCACCAGACAAAATAAACATTGGTTTTTAGGACTATATATTCCATTACAGACCCCTTTTTTTCCCCCAAAGCTTCTAAGGGCTAGATTATAGAAGACAAACAACACTTCAAGAAAGAGGATGAACAGAGTCTCTCCTATGCCTTTTGCCTCCTAGTACCTAGTGACAGTGACAAATCAGTTTCTGTTTTGCTTCAGAGATGTTCCTAAGTATAGGTGAGCTGCCGCCCCTCCTCTCATTCTACAGTTGTGCTTTGTTATGGTTGTTCTCACCTCGACAGATGTAAATTTGTTTGATCTGAGTCAGGATGGATTTTCTTTTCATTGTAGTGTCAGTGTCAGGAGCTCTATTCCTCAATTTCCTTGTAACAGCACCAAGGCAAAATCAGACTAAAAATTGCAGCCATCTGAATAATAATTGTTTAGAATTTAGAACTGAAAAACTGAAAACCAGATGCTATGACTGTCTTAGAATTTTATTTTCATGTTTAGACCTTGGCCTATGATTCACTCTTTCTTAAAGGTCAGAAATAAGAATTTTTTGTGCAAGGATTACTTCTAAGGGGTAGGGGCAGGATGTTGTTTCGAAGCTGTAAGATCCTGCAGACATCCAGAGAGTAACATCTACATTTTCTGTAACAAATCTCAAGCCTTTTCCTTGACAATTAAACAACTGAAATAACACTTTGACCTCCAAGCACCCTCCACCCCCATGTCTATCTTTGAAGAGCAAATCTGACAGATTTGAAGAAGAAAGTATGTTATTATTTTGCAGGATACGACTTCAGTAATAGCTAAATAAGATTCCCTCTCTGTATTGATCTGCATGTGAAAGCAAACACCAAGATGGCTTTGTTAACTTAATGTATGAATTTAGTGCATGAATTCAATTAACAATATTGTAAAGAGGCAGGGAAAGTTTAGCTCTCCCTCATTTCTATGTTACAGTTGTAGGCAGTGAAGACAAAAGGCTTAAAAGGAATCAAATTTTTACCCTTGCCATACTCGAGTCAGGGTACAGGACTTCTAAATATGCCATAAACTTTAGGCAGTTCACTGTATCTAGACTTCTGAAATACTAACATTTTAAAGGATTCCAGTGTTCTGAATTTTTTAAAGACCTCTGAACCTCAGAAATGAAGTACAGACATCTCCATGTTTCTCCTTACTGTTGAAGTGACTTCCTAAACTGCTGGGTTTTTTTTAATTGAAAACTACAAAAAATTTAAAAAAATAAAATCATAAATCTTATTTTTCTGATACATTAAATTGGTGTTGATTTCTAAGGCAAATTTTGTAATTTCAACAATTTATCTTCATTATAAATTAAGTACCAGAAATAAATTAGAAGCTACTTACTTGGTGCTTTTCACGTGAGAAATCCTCTGACATTATAGCTATGACTTCACAAACGTAGTTAAGAATTTTAGAATTATTTTGACTTCCTGGACTAAAACGGATATTGGAGGATGTAATGTGCCATTTCAAAGAGCTTTAGGAAGGAGCATGGGGCACTCTCCTTGTGTTGTTCCATGTATATAAAGGAAAACGTAATAGGTGAATATTATGTTTCAAGGACTTCAGCTTAAAGGACCCCAGTTCAAAGAACTGTTCTACAGTCTGTGTTTTGGATTAATTCCTACTTATTTTTGTTGTGGATGATTTCCTACTTATTATTCTTGCAAAATATGTATTTGTATATGTTTGACTTGAACATATAAAAAAATACATTTGTTTGATCTATAAAAGTTTTGTTTGAAGTTTAAAAAGTTTATGTAAATTTTTAATGCAACCGAACAAAACAAAATGAAACATCAGAATATTTTTGCTTTAAGGGTAAACAAATTTGATATTCTTCTATGAATTTTCCATAAAAATAGAAAAAAAAAAAAGTAAGCAAAATGAATGATCATACAATTTTCACATAAAGAAGGGTATTCAGTCTTCTTTTAGTACATATAAACCTGTGCAGAGCACATTCGTTATGTTTCCATGGCTCCAGTGCCTTGTATTTAGAGGGATTATTTAAAGGGAAAAATTCCATTTGAAGTGTTTTCTGATGTCAGGGATCATTGTCTAGTTAACTCACTATTGAAGAGAGCTTGTAGCATACCGGGAATTCAATTCTAAACAAAGTAAGAGGATTAGAATTATTTTAGTCCGGTGAGTCACAAAATAACAGATTTTACTTTCATCTGTCCATTTTACTTTTACTTTTGAACTGAGATGGTTGTGGTTGATTTTAACAGAAAAAAATTTGGTCCAATGCAATGAGTTCAAAGAATTCAGATACTAACTACAAAGTCCTACATTTTGGTATAGTAAATATACAGAAAGTGAAAATAATTGTGAATATGAAAGAAAATATAATTTGATTTATATTTCTTATGATTTTGAAGCCTAGACAGTGAGGCTCAAGAATCTGTATCAGTAAATCTGGGTCCAACCAGGTGTTGAAATATGGGAGAAAAAAAAATCTGAAAAAGTGATGAAGAGTGAGAAAAAAGAACTTACAGGTAACCAAGAGTTGTCTGATAAAGTATAAATCTGTTTCAAATTATATCATCTCTGTTTAAGCAAATTTAAACCTTCTTATCAGGGTACATGATATCTCCATTATCCATTCCCATTGAAGATGTCTTTCCAGCCTACAGGAACAGCAGCAAATATGAGATGTCTTAGGACACTGAAATGTTTGTTACCACTGGGGAGCCAGAGATTTACTCGACAGGGAATCAAGTGCTGTAGAAGTTCATTAGGGTTTAGCTTCTTTGTCCTTTTTTTACCCTTGGAGGCTCATTCTCCTATTTTACAATTGTTTGTGTTGCAAATTCATTGTTCCCAAATGATTGGTTGAGGTGCGTTCCTTGTTTGAGATGCATAATCCAAATTATATTCTTATTATTTCTGTTACATGTTTCCCTACTGTCTAAATTGCAGGAAGGAAAACTCCACTCGCTCACTGAGAGTGCTTCTTGATGTATCAAAATAATTTCTGATATATTGATGACTGAACAAAATAAATAAGAGATCAGCATGCATAGTGCATTTTCCCACTTTCCCTTCTAAAGATACCTTGGAGCTATGGATTTGATTGACTAAATGTCATCAGCTAGAAGAATTCCTGTGTCTTTGTTTCCTCCTGTATTCATAATATAGGCACAATCTAGAAAAAGATGTACATTCTCTGCCTGGCGCCTTAGTATTGTTTCATTGGTTTTGGATGTTGAAGGGAGCTTTTCAATAATCTGGACACACCAACATTCAACATTCAGCAACATTCTCCTAAGTGGTTATAGTACAGTTAGTTTGGGAGAAAGCAATGTGTAAAAAATAGATGACATTATTACTTCCCAGATGCAATTATTGCTTTGCAGATGCATTACCTGGCATCTGCAAACTTCAACCAGCCAAATTCTCTTGGTTTCTGACTATTAGCCAGTATTTATTTCATGACAAAATATTAGTTTTTATCTGAAGTTGAGTCACAAAGGAGTAATTTGCTGCCAGTACACTTTCAGCTCTGGAAACTATATCACATTGTGGAGTTGAGGGAAGATGGAAATAACACTTATGTCATTTTCCTTGGCTTATATTCTCAGTAATTTAATTTCTTACTAGCCTCTTGAAAGAAAGAAGAAAAAACACAACAAACAAAAAAAACCCCTAGAGTTAGAATCTCAACCAATACTAACTGGTCTTGCTCTTTCCATTTCAACAGGCTTCTTCTGTTTTGATATTCAAGGCTTATATATTATACCAGATTTTGCCTTATTTCCATTTCACTATACTAGCCAGTTTCTGATTTCTCTAAAATGCTGGGTCTGTCTTTCACTGTGTTAAGTTTGATGACGTTACACTTAAAGAAACACTGTATTCACATCATGTTGTTTATAAAGCCAAGAGGAATCCCCTATCATGATGCGAAAGAAAGCCAGATTGGCTTTGTTGAGCGTTCAGAATAAGCTATGTAGCAGTGAGGAGAGTCAACCATCTCTTCAAAGTAAGTGATGGAGTCTTTGTATGTCTGTTCCAGTCAATGGATTGAAAATATATCAAGTAGTCTGCTCTAATCTTGTCTCTGTGGTTCTTTCCTGTGGAGACATAATCACTGTTAGCTCAGAGATCCACCTAAATCTAGCTGTCTGTTGTGCTCTGGTGATTAAATCCCACAGTTTTCTATAACAAATTAACATAGAAGTACAATCAGTAAACACTTTCACACCAGTTCACTGAACAGCCATTTGCTGTTGGGTTGATAAGTTTTGGCACAAGCTTAAGGTCAAGCTGATTTCAGGATTCATAGCAAGGTGCTTTCATATATTCTTCCCTGCCTCCTCCTCCCACCCTCTCTGATGCTTTCTTGTACTTTATATACTTAAAATATGTATCTGGGTATTTCATACTGCTTAAACAGTTATTCTAAAAAATTCCCACTTCACGCCTAGATATAGTGATTCTTAATTTCCTCAACATTTAAATAATTTTCCTATAGACACAAAAATAGTATTCCCATAACAATATATTTACTCTTTATTATTTCAGAGGAGTATTTTCTTTGCAAAGGACTTCAGGTTCTAAATGGAAACACAGGATTGGTGACCATAATCATATGCTAGCAATAGCCCTGGGGCCAGACAGACAGAGGGGGGATTTTCAAGCTGCCTCAATGACTTTCTCTTCTTTTAGTCTATACCCCAGTATTTTGCAATTGTTAATGTGTTTCGGGTGAGCACATTTTGTCTAAGGGATTTCTTTACAATAAATCTTTAGTAATGTCTGCAAAAGGATTCCTAGAGTTTCTTCTATTTCAGATTCAATTCCTTTATCAAGTGCTGTGATACTTTAAGAGGTTATTTTACAAAGTTGCTCTGTTGGTTATATGTTTTCAGCTGAAGATTTAAGGGAATACTGCATATAGGGTCTGACTGTATCCAGAAATGGAAAAAAAAAAAATATTTCAAAGTAATACTATTCCACTGTGCAGATTATGATCCAGCAATCTTTATAGTTCATTGTTGAACATGCTTTCATCTCCTAACAATCTGGACATTACTGTATGAAAGAATCCTTCTCTATTTTGGGGAAATGTCAGACCATAACTGCAGGAAGAAGTTGAGGATTCCTTGGTCCTACTAGGAGATTTCTCAAGTCTTTATCTTCTGAAGATTTGTGATTTATTGACAGTCTTTGAAACTGAAATTCTGCAAATTGCAGACCAGGAGCTTGTGTTCAAAAATTGTAAAGTAGAAACAAAAGCTGAACACAATGAGCTAACCTTGCTTACTTTAGCAGGGAAAAAAAATTAGTGATTGTACCACCATTTTGCCCAGGGATCTATAAAAATATGACATAGAATCATAGAATTATTTAGGTTGGAAAAGACCTGTAAGATCATTGAGTCCAGCCATTAACCAGCCTAACTCTGCCCAAGTCCTCTTCTAAACTGTGTCCCTAAGCAGTCTATCTACACATCTCTCAAATATCTCCAGGGACGGTGATTCCATCACTTCCCTGGGCAGCTTGTTCCAGTGCTTGATAAGCCTTTCAGTGAAGAATTTTTTCCTAATATCCAACCTAAACCTCTCCTGGAGCAACTTGAGGCCATTTCCTTTTGTCCTATCACTGGAGAAGAGTCCTATCACCTGGGAGAAGAGATCAGCACCCACCTCTCTACAACTACCTGGACGGAGGTACTTTTCAGGTAGTTGTAGAGTGTAATAAGGTCTCCCTTGAGCCTCCTTTTCTCCAAGCTAAGCAACCCTAGTTCCCTCAGCTGCTCCTCATTAGACTTCTTCTCTAGGCCCTTCAGCAGCTTCATTGATCTTCTCTTGACTTGTTCCAGCACCACAATGTCTTGTATTTGGGTGCCCAAAACCGAACACAGTATTTGAGGTCTGGCATCCCCAGTACCAGCAGAGTGTATGCTCCTCCAAGCCATGAGCAGCCAGTTTTTTGATGAGAATGCTGTGCTGGTAAACAGGTGTCTGACTTAATCATGCATTTGGGATTCTTGAACTGAAATTAATTTCAGAATCACTGAGCTACAGTGAGCAGACTGATGCTGTTTCCATATTAGCTGAAATTTTATATGACTAAGCTGAGAATCTTTGAAAGGTGAGGCTTTCCAAAAATACCAATTTAAGGTATTTAAGTGGTTCTGAAAACTGCTGAGTGCTTTTGTAAATGTGTATCTGGGTGTTTCACAACTTAAACAATTTTTACAATAAACTAAACACAAAAAGTACAGTATTTAAACACAACCGTATATGTGTCAAATTTGCTTTTGTTGTAGACAGTCCTGCCTATCTGTTAGCACAGTATCTGTTATCAGCTACAGGTCAGAGCAAAACATCATCTAAAACATGCCTAATTAGTTGCATTAAATTTCTTTTCTGACTGCACTGCTGAATAGCCCAGTAATATGGCAGAGATATTATATATTATATGTGGTTCCTTCATCCTGTCCCATTAGGCTGAAGATTTACACTTAATCCAAACCTGAGATGGTTGAATGGATTTTAAAAAATAAAACTCCATGGTCCTTATCTTTGCCTATTTCTGCTCTTTAAGCTTTACTTTCTTTTCTGGCAACCATTTGCACTTCAAATTCATTTTGAATTTTGAAGTGGGATTCATTTGCCCAGAGCCCATATGTCCTTCAGGCACAAAGACAGCCTCTCAGGGCACTGCTGCAAAAATGGAAATGGAAATACTATGTGCCCTCTGAGAGAAAATATTCCTAGAATTAAAACAAACAAACAAACAAAAACAAACAAACAAACAAAACAAATAAAAACAAACAAACAAACCAGAAAAAAAAAAAAAGAGTTTAAGAAGTTAGAGAGATCAATGTAAATATGAATATTTTCCAGAAACTGGGGATGAAACCCCCTGTTAAGGCCAGGCTTTTCCAGGGCATATAAGAATACAGACTGCGTGTGTATCTCTTGTCATTTTATGTTATTCATAAAATCTTCCAGGTCATCATAGAACTTCAGATCTGGTTCTACCTACCCTAATTTGTTCACATAACTAGGGGAGTTAGCGACAGAGACCATAAGGACACTGATGCTGATGTCCATCTTGCACCATGTAAAGCTTCACAGTGAATGTGTGGGAGAGTCACCTGTTTCCTGGACCCATTGCGTGCTGAACGGAGAAGCGTTCCACTTCTGTTAACGGCCCTAGGATGAGCTACTATTTAGTGTGACGAGTCTTTCAGCTGTGATACTCTTTGCATCAGTTCCTCTGTCATAGAAGCTCCTGTGGCTGCTTAATAGCAAGCTATGACAGAAAATCTCAAACTAGAAAGTATCAGAAAAATTAATCTAATATGTTCTCTTTTGTGTGCCACTAAACAAACCCTTTCTCCAACATTGTGTGGAGGTGAAATTTAATATCTGATATGAGATCAAGCATTGGTAATCCTACAACAGCACACGAGCTTAGGAACAATGAAGAGATTAATTTGATGAGGTTTGTTTATATCTTCTCTCTAAAACCTTTTCTAGGAAATTCTAAAGTTGTTGTTTGTTGTTTTGTTGTGGTGTTGTTTTATTTATTTTTTTTAATCTATGATTAAATTCAATATGTCTCGCACAGGGTTTCTACCTCATATTTTCTGTTTACTTAAATAATGTGTTTTATGTAATAGCTATATTTCAATTTTTCTCTAACTTAAAATGTTTCTTGTGCTATCACTATAGAGAGAAAAATTATTTTGATAATGTTAATCCTACCTTTGCCTGCATATACTGCTTTATAATTTGACTTTCTGAGTTTTTTATTTTATCATGAAGAAAATGAGAATACTGTGTGTGGCACAAAGTCCCAAGAACTGACCTGTATCATCACTGCTTTCAGCAGCACTGTGTCTGCCAGTGACACTGAAATACAGTGTCCACAGATGGATGATATACTGAGACCGTACATCCACTGCATGCACTTCCCTTGGCCTGTCAAGACTTTAGGTCTACAGAAGGACCCTGTATACCAGACATGGCATTTCTCTCCCTGAAGTGTGTCCATACACCTGTATTTCCATGAGCATTGGAGTAGGCGAGCCGAGCGTATAGAATATGTGAGCTGCATCTAATCTCTGGGAAATGTTTCAGATGAGATAACTGCTCTGCAATCTCTCTGCTGTTGGACCACTTGGTAAAATCTTACTCTTTCCTCAACTGTATGGAGAGGTTTGTAGTAATCCGTACCTTCTAGAAAAATAAAACTTAAATTAAAAAAAATGGTAATCAAACAGGAGAAAATAAAGTGGTGTTTTCTTTTTTTGGTGAGTTATATAGTTGGAAGATATTTGGGTAATTAATGAAAAAAGAGAATTTTGTGTAATTGCCTTTCTAGTAGTGCTAATTTACCTAGAAAATACTTAATGATACAGCTGCAATATACCTTAAGACAACCGATAGATACCAATTTCTGTGGAGTATCTTGAAAAAACATATTCAGTAACAAATAACTCTAAAATATCCACCTGGCAGTACATTAAATTGGATTTTGTGTACTCAATTCCTTTATGTGAAATAAGAGAAAACAAAACAAAACCCAAAACCCCACAGTTTATTTTTGATTACTATCAATGGAAAAGAAAGCTCTGGCCAGTAACACTAAATGAATGTTCCAGGTCTAATGAAATGGGGAACAGTGTGTGGCATTAATTAAATTAATGAATTTTAAAAGAATGAGTTGATTCAAACATCAATTTGCAGGATGACATAGCAAAAGAGGCTGAAAACAGTTCCCGCAAGGGGTGCATAAACATTCAATGGAGATTGCCACTGTGCCTACCAGAGAGAAAGAAAGCAAGGGGGAGGATGGGCAGGGGGAGTAAGAGTGGTGTAATAGATGTTAAATGAAGTGTGACTTTCATGTGGTTGTGGCCTCTGGTCCTTTTGTGTTTGAGTGCAATACGTTTTTCTAGATGACAAATGTTAGCAGCTGTTTGGTGCCCAGGGTGTTTTAAGTGCCAAAAGGCTTGCAAATGAAAGATGGCAAAAAAAACATCAGAGCAAACATGGAGCTATTAAAGTCAAGTCAGCCCACACATAATAGTGCAGAAATAAAACCCAAATTATGTTAATATCTTCCTCATTATTTTCCTTGGAAATAGACCTTTACTCAACTGTCTCTTCTTCTATAAACTTTAATTAAATGTGTTTAAATAAGTAAAAAAAGACCTGAGCTTATGTTATGACTAATGACATTAATGCTATTTCTTCAATAGCAATCATAACTGAATTGCTAGAACATTGTCGACGAGGTCACAGTGCTTGTTCACTAGCTCTTGTGAAGAAGGCTATACTTGTTCACTGGCTCTTGTGAAGATTTACTATACTGATTAAATGAGCACTGTAGTACTCATTTTGTAGCATTTTCTAGGTAATGGTGTATATGTGTGTAAAACAAGAAGACAACGAAAAGGAAGGTTACAAGTGTTTTGGAAAACAATCTTGTGTGTGACATTTTTCTAATATATAAGTTAATACAAATAAACATATCAAGTGAAATGGATAATAACTTTTCATGTATATTAAGGTCAATGTTCATGTTGATATTTTTCAGTTATCTCTGCTAAGACATGTCTTCCACAGTCAATGATTCTATAAAATATGATTACCTAGTTCTGAGAAAAAAAAAAAATAATTGGTGGAGTAAAGTAGTCTGCCCACTGGGATAAAATGGACCAAATTTTGTCTTATGATACCCAGCCTCATAATTCTGAAAATAATAATAATTAAAAAAATAGTTAAATGTAGCATTTAAACATTAAAGTTACAACATATGCTAGGTTTTGTAAAATCTCCACTTCTTCTGCCCAGATTCTCCATGACACTCAAGGCTAAATTTTTTTGTATAAAAGTATGACAAATGATGTATTTGAACAAAAGAAAAAAAAAGAAAAAAGAAAAAAATGTCATGGAGCAACTTGAAATACTCATGAAACAATTACTGTAACTCTAAGAACTTTTGTGGGAGTCTGTTAGCACTTGCATTGCCCACAACAGGGTATTTTACTTTCTGTGTTAAAATTTTTATTTTAAATTCTCATTTACTTTGATGCAGAGTCATAAGGCAGGTGGTTTGCTCCATATGTACCAGTTTGGCTACTAACTGCTATGGCTCTCACTTATCCTACCTAAGTATATAAGTAAGTACATTCGATAATATGCTAAGAAATCTCCATTAGCAAGTGCCAGCATCATTTACATAGCACAACAAGTTTAACTAATAAAGGTGAAAGTAACTAATAAATCTACATGTTTGTATTGTCAATTAAAATCTGCATGCATACTATGACATTCATTAAAAATTAAGCAGATAGATACAATCAGAGATAATCATGCATGCCACTTATTACCAAGAACATGATGTATTGTTAATTCATAGGAACTGAAAGCCTAATTACTTCTATCAGTGTAATTGATGGACTTCGTATGTACCACTTCATCATATAAATTAATGTGAAACAAAATTTCCTCTAATTTATTGGCACTTCTGAAACAGTATACCAGTTAAATATGCAGAAATCAGCATATGTATGCTATTGGAAATTTCACTATTGATTTTTATGATCTTTCATAAGTGTGTTTTCAGCATTGGTATTTAAGTATATTGCAATTAGTACATTACCTAGTTGGCTAGTATGTTATTGGCCATGTAATAAAATTAATTTTTCATTGGTAAATATGTTCACTGGCCGTAGGTTCTGTGTTTGAGATATGGGGTGGCTCATGGTATTAAATCATCCTTTAGTAACCTAAATGTTTTATAAACTACACAGTATTAATACTTCATTATTAATTTCTATACATCTATGCTGCTACTGCAGGTTTTTTTGTTACTACTTGTCAAGTACATGGCAGGTAGGAATAGTACCTTCCATACCTATTGTACTAATTTTCTCAGATTCCTGTAAATTCAGCAGCATTGGCCAAGTTAATCTTATGGCAGAATGAGCAGTAAAACTGCTCTTTTGATACTGTGGACATGCAATACAATTCGGATTAGCTTGATGGAGTGAGTGGGATTGAAATTTTTATTATACTCTCAGATCACTGCTGTGGATTTTTTTTTGTGTGTGTGTGTGTGTATTTTTTATACATTTAGCCAAACATTTGTTCTGTTCTTTGAGTTTCTGTGACTGGAACAAATGAACCATTTGCTAGAGCTGCCACTATCTTTCCTAGTAATTGTATCTTGCAAGAGGTCTTGGCACTGTTCTTTGTAACAGGGATTGTGTAGTCATTTTGATTTCTGTTGTAATAAAAACTTCAAGGAAATGATGTTGTTTAAGCTTTCAAGCAAGACGCTGATTAGGCTTCTCTGCTGAATAACTTGGGAAGTGTCTCTCTTGTCCTTTCTCCTGTTCTCTCTGGCTTCCAAAGTGATAATTCTGAAAATGAGTGTCTATGTATTCAGGTTTTAGAGTGCTCTTGGAGGTTCTATGCTTTACAGATAGCAGAACTGATGGTTGGAAATGACACAATTAGTTGAAGTGAAAAATTAATCAAGTTAATTTTGTACATGAAGTATTTGAGGACAAAACTGTTTGTTAGTTCAGGTTAAGCAAGATATCTTTGTGCTAGGACATGCAAAGGACTTCATTAAGGTATGTGGTTTAGGATTGTTTTGGTAGTTGTAATGCATATTTTCAGACATATAAAGATGTGCTTTTGATAAGATAAAGTTGCTTCTCTTGGCCTTCAGGTTGCACTATCTAATCTGTTTTCCATCTTTATTTATTATTGCTGTAGTCCAGGAAACATAAATCACACTCACTTTTAGAGTTCTATCCATTCTTCAGAAAGAAAGTATTTAACTACAATGTACTTAATTGCTTGATAACTGCTAAAAGTGGGTCATCTAGCTGTAAACAAATAAAGGCCCTGGTGATGAATGGACGTTTATCAGATGAGTAGACGAGTCTCTGTAGTTGTGTATTACAGGACAACAGTGCAGCACATTTGCTGCTAGGGTGCCATTTTCTTGATTCCTTTTAGAGCAATAGAATCAGTTTAGAGTAGTATTTGCAGGAAAATAATTGATTCTTTCTGTATCTTAAGTCACATTTCTGCCTCTAGTGCTGCAGAAGAGAAAGAGCTGGGGGCAGTAGCTCATTCTCAGGTGCTGTAAGAGTGAAACTGAGTATTAAAGGTAAAAAAAAAGACATGTCCATAGACTCAGGGGAGGGATATGGTGTTTTTTTGTTTATTTGCTTTTTAAGATTATAAAATATTTAGTTTTTCTTACCACAAAAATTCACTAAACAAGGAAGGGCAGAAGTGTAATCCCTCCTCTGGTTTTATTTGTGTTGTAAAAATTAGCCATGTTTATACACCTGGATAAGCCTGAAATCTTGTCTGTCTCTAACAATATGTTCTAATTCACTTGATAGCTTCATGGACAGTTGAGAAGACAATAAAAAGGAAGGGAGATATTTCTTCTCAGTAATCTTCAAAAGCTGTGTTCAACCTGTGGGATTTTATCATTCGAACAAATATACAAGTAGATATTGCTGTAAGTATTTAATTTACTTAGATTATCAAGCGTTGATTTAAAATGTAAAATATCTGACAGTATTCTCTAGAAAAATCATCAAAAGGGCTTACAGTGAAAGCCCAAAAACACTTCAGAAGGGAAACATCTTTAAGAAGCAATGGTATAATTCTTTTAAAAGATAAACATGGATGACATACCTGTGTGGAGACCTGATGATGACGTGGCTTTCTAAAACATATCATTTTAGATTTTGAGCAAAGATTTTATTCAGTTTTGAGAGGGAAAAGAAATAGACTGTTTTGGAAAAAAGTTTTCAGTATTTCACTTGCCAAAGATTTATAATAGCGTAGGTTATGATTTCAAGAGATCATTTGAGGAAAAAGAGCTAGGAAAAAAAAAAAAAAAAGTTTTGAAAGGATTGTAGTGGTTTACCCTTAGTTTATTGCTTTTGTTTAGAGATTGGTCTATCTAAAATAAATACATAGGAAAATTCTTCCAAATGAAGACTTTGCTTTAAACTAAACACAAGATTTTGGGTGTTGTTAGATAGTAGTAACAAGATATAGAAATATCAAAGGATAGGGAAGACTTTTAGGCTATGATATTTGACAATTCCTTTATCCATCAAACTGTTTTTAAAAAATGTAGATGGCAAGAGATTTGAGTGGGCAGGATAGGTGCTCAGTAAAGGCAATAAAAAGTTGGATTTATTTGTTGGGTTTGCTATTGAATCCTAGCCATGAACAGATCTTTTAAGTCCTGAGTTTCCAGTTTCCTATGTCCTCATTTCTATGTTACCAAAACATAATTATTTTCTCTGCCTCTTCTGTTTTGTTCTTTTTTCCTAGCCTACAAGCTCCTGTGGGGAGGGATGATTACTTACTCTATGAATATGCTTGGTTTAATGGAACTTTGGAGTTTCTAGAGGCTATTCTGAAACCAATAAATAATCATAGTTTCAATAATCTTTGAAAAATATTTAGCAAAGTCAGTGTTTTAAATTTCTCTGTAAATAGCTTTACTCCAATGTTGTGTGAAATGAACCACATAATAAGTCATCATAAGCTATTAACTAAGAAATTTAGCTCTGAATAGCTTTTTCATGGCTCCTTGCCTTCATAGAAAGAAAAAGGGAAGTGATTTCTTTAGCTTTTCTTCTCTGGATCAAGAATAGATAAACCATATTGACAATTCTCAGTAGCTTGTACTGGTTGGCTATTATCAGTTGTGTAGTCATTAACCACTGTAACTACATTGGTAACACTAAACTTCAGATCTTTCTTTTGTTTAGTTTCTAGAATGTCTTTATTACACATTACAATTTTAGAATGTGGTGGTTTGTTTTTTTGTTGTTGTTGTTTTTGTTTTGTTTTGTTTTTGTTTTGGTTTGGTTTGGTTTTTTTTTCCCTCCAATCCTCGAAAATTTTGGCTAGATTGCAGAAAGTTTGTTGAAATTATTCTCTCACTCCTTTACACTGTTTGAATATTTTCAAGTAACTCAGATTCAGGCTCCCTTTGTTGACACTGCGTTCATTTTGCTGCTACCTGTGGAAAACAAGGTTATTTTATGAATGAATTTTCTTAGTTATGCTAGGCTCAGCACTTTTTAATAAGCCCACAGTCTCACCAAAGAACATTTTAATTCCACTGTAGCTCAAACTAATTTTAGGCAGGACAATTCTGGTAACAGTTTTGAAATCTTCTCAAATAATTTGTTACCTTATAATGAACACATCTCTAAGAATGCTATACATTTACGTAAAAATCATTTTGAATGTGATTTTCTAATCATTCAGCCTCAGAGATTTGGCAGATAGCAATAATAGTCTTCCAGCTTCTTTTACAGATGTTGGTAGATCATACAGCTATTGTTAGATACCAAGACAGTAACAAGGTTATGTTGATAAATATTTGGTTTAGCACATAAAGTGTAACACTTTCCTGGAGCCAAAACAAAAGCAAAACTTCTATGCTGAAAATCTAAAAAAAGCAGTTGCTCTGAAGAGGAGAAGGTGTTCACACACACTCATGTTCTTCACTTCATTGTGGCCCTGGAAAGTTAGTCTTTCTTGCCCTAAATTCCAGCTTGGCTGGATTCAGAAGTTATATAATCACAACATGAAAACCTATTTCACCAGTTTCTCCGTCTCCCCATTATAATAATAAAAGTAGGAAAAGGTTATTATTTAAAAGAGCAATGTATTATTATTATAGGGTAAGCTGCTGGATCTTATCTTTTGCTGTCAAAACTTTTCTGAAGCCCTCTCACCGTTCCCTATAATGTTTATTTAAACTTCACAGGCTCTTATTTAATATAGCAGATTGCCAAATATTTCTTCTGGTTTTCATGGCTCTCTTCTAATAGTCTTCAAGTCAAGTAGAGCTCTCGGAGCTCTACTTGGGACTTAGTTGATGAGATCCAAAAATCTGTCTGTAGTTGTGTGAAAAAGGCTTTGGTCTTTCGGCTTGAGGGTCTTCAAAGTGCTACCTGAATAAAAGTAATTTATTTGCATTTACTTAGACTATCACTCTTCCTTGACTGTGTTTCTATGTACAAACCTAGTGATTGCATGCTAGTTTCTGTCCGTTTATTGGAAGTCAGTACCTGTAAAGTCAAGACAGAAGAGTAAGATTCCTGAAAGTCCTCTACTTGTTCCTGCCATGTTCCCATTTTTCCACATTAAATGTTTGTCATCTGTATCATCATTCTGGATATTAATCTACACAACTAACAAATTTTTACTGATCTTTCTTTCAAAAAATGTTGTTTAAAGAATAATAATACATTTCAAACTCCATCTTAGAGGATTTAATTTTCTCTTAAACATCATTGATAATTGTGCATGTGTGGACCAGTGTCAGCTCTAGCCACCGCTGTAGATGCATGAAGAAGTGTAATTTAAACTAAGTCATATGATTAGCAACCAATTAACTTAGGATATAATTTCAGAAATATTTACAAAGTGAGACTCATTTATATGCTGTCGTATTTTAATGTAAATCATTAAAAAAATCATTAATTGGTAAATGTTTCAATACTCTGCCACTCAATGATCATGAAAAAGGGCACAGATCTTGATGAAAATGAGACCTTAAAAGCAATGAAGGAAAGGTAGAATCAAAAACAGATTTTTTACCTTGAAGAAATGACAGAATAAGTTTAATACTGTATGAAGAAGGAGTACATGCACTTATTGTGATTACCAGAAACAGCATATCTATATCATATGCAAATGCAGGAGATTTTGCTTGATAAGGGTTTGCCTCATGGCCTCATTAGGATGCAGAAAAATCTGGCAGCAATGCAGGAGTCATCAGCATAAATTGCAGCTGGAATGAAAAATCAGGCTGGCATTGGAGAGGGCATAATATAAGGTGGCTCATCTTTACTGTGTAGCTTTGCACTCTATCTTGGTCATAGACAGAGTGCAAAATTGTGCCAAATACTCTGCACTGAGATAGTCATGAGATGAGTTTCACACTGATGGCCAAGTTTACACCTTATGACTGTATCATTTCTCAGTGACATTGATATTTTTCATCTCTTAGCTGAGGGCTGATAAAAATAGGGTTCAATATATGGACCAATCATCCAGCAGAACAAGGTAAAATTGTTTTTTGAGATTAAAGAGCTTTTAATGGAAAATATTCTAGAATTAAGATCCTTACTGAGATTGTTGATATTGATTTGCATATTGTTCCTCTTCCTAAATTCCTTTTTCATACTTTGTATTACTAAAAAACAGGAAGTCCACTCTAACCTAAATCCATCTGGGAAAAGCTATGAGGCTAAAACAAGCATTTTAAGCAGTATTAAGCAATGGTATTGTTGACTTATTAAAAACAAACAAACAAACAAGCTAAATCCACTAATATTCACTTCATAAACAAAGTATTTGTCTGACCTGAAATATCAGTGTTGATGTATCTTGGTTAAAAGAACATAAAGGAAGGGTCCAGCAAAAGGATTCCAGAAGGAAGACGTTGCACATGGATATACATTATTTGCAAGTAAGAACCTCAAATAAGGTAAAATACATTTTTATGTTCAGCAGAAAAAGAAAAGAATTTGTACTACTGGGTAATATTTATGAGGTAGAAGGTTATAAGAAAGGTTAGAGCATTTATTCAAATCAGGTTTTGGAGACTGAATTTATAATGTGTCTGATCTTAGTTTTTTTCCTTTAAGGTGTTTTTCCTTCATGATTTACAATGTCTGACTTAAAATGCAACCCTCCTAAATTCCTGCTGGTGCCCATACACAACAGGTATGCCCATTTTCAGGTGGCCACCATTTCTTTTTGTGAAGATGTAGCCTGATGATCAAAAAAAACCCTCAAAAACCTATACTAGCATTTCATTTCAGCCCCTTGCCTGGAGTGGTCACAAGGACTTTGAGGACCATGTAATTCCCTGAGTGCAAGAGACTGAATTACTATGAATACTACTGTTTTTTAAAAAGAAGGAAAAAAACAAAATGTGCAGAGATTTGGAAGTCAATGACAGAACTAACTCCAGGGAAGTAGCAGTAATATGGTTACTGAGAAGGACCAAGCTCTGCAAACTTCACTCTTGAAGTTCACAGTTCTTGATTTTCAAAGAAAATACTGAATTTTGGTAACATTTTGTGGTTTTCATCTCATAGTTATGACTTCATTCCATTAAAAGAAAGAAAAAAAAAATAAAATCCCAAACCACAGTTTTATGAATCCAGTGCAAGATTGGACTTGTTAAGGTAAAAAACAACATTTCAGGAAATGTTAATCTTGTTTCTTATCATTATGAGATTTATCCGAGTTTAAAGTCAGAAGAATATGTTAATAGCCCCTAATCATCCTGTTATTTTTCATCACAAATTAACATAGAGCTTGAATTGAAGGGAAATGTTTCTGCAACAGCTCAGCAGGTTAGCAGGAAGCTATAACAGCCTACCTCAGAGTTCCAGGCTTACAGAGAATAAAGCACTGTGTACAGAGTCTGTTCAAGTTTAAAATGTGGGTTTTTTTGGGGAATTAATTGGAAAGTACATTCGTTGTCCAGTAATAGCCAAAATTACAACTTAACAGCTCCTTTCATATTTTGAAGCCACAGTAAATTCTGTCTTCTTGTTCTCTTTCCAAGGCAAAGTACTCTTGTATTTTGTCCCTAAAACCAGCAGAACAGAGATGAAGTTATTATTTTTTTTTTTAATTGTAACCCGTACAAACTACTGTTCTGTGCTATTGTATGAATTCAACTGATGCTAAGCATGATAGCATGAAGCATCATTGAGATTCATATATATATTATCATCATATATTTATACACACATGCACATATATAACTCATCATTGTCATAATTACATCAGTGCAACTGAGACCAGAATATAATCAACATATTTTAATATGCCAAAAAAAAACTATGAAACAAATTTATACCTAAAGAGCCTCAAATGTTTCTTGGGTACTTTTAATATGTGTCAGATACTTTAGTGTTAATGATGAGTATAGAAAAGCAGGAGAGATTATTTTCTTTGTGCTGCATGCTTTTCTCCCTTTAATCTTACCTTGATGTTAATACTTGTAATACTGACAAAATTAGACACAGGAGAGGCAATCTGTATTTTTTGTTAGAAGATTCTATAATTATGGTATGTTTTTCAGTGTCAATAAATGAAAGTGATATAGCAAAGTAATGTTTTGCATCTAATAGTGGTGCTTACAATGTTAAAAAAAAGAAAAAAAAAACGCAACTCTGTTACAAACAAATACCAAATTTGTATTTTTTTAATATATATTTAAAGAATCCAAATAGACAGTTAATCAAATATATTTCTCCCAGAAATTCTTGTTAAAATCAAGGGCACTTGTTATATCTATGCTGAACATGTCTCTAACCTTTGCAAACCTGGGGTTAAGGCACAAGGGATCACATCACTGCTTTGGTCAGCTCACATTCTAACACAGGGAAGCTAATGCATAATCTGCACCCTGAAAGAGCTACAGACAGGGAAGTTTTCATAGCAGACTGTACTGGAAATATCTTCCCTGCATATATTAAGCTACATCTAATTTTTAACCTTCTTATATTGCTAAATGTTACAGTGGGAAAAGTGGCAGCCTGTCCTTATTTTGATCAAATCCTTTATAGTGCTATTCCATCTGCTAAGTAAAATATGCAAATAAATGAATAGTAGTCGTCACTTAATTTTAAACTGAACTAGTTTTAGGTTTGGTTTCCCAACACTTGCATGCTTGTAAGTACTTAGCTGGTTGATACTACAAGAGCAAGAAATAAAACACAAAAGGTTTTTTTGTTGTGCTGGTTTCTGCCTTCTCAGGCAGTCTGCCTTTTGCATGAAAATGGCTAGTTCCCTTAGCAATCTTCTTAGGAAATACAGGAAGGATACAATGCATGGAATACAAGAGCATCTGAATACATGTTAAGCCAACTCACATTTTGGTGATTGGAACTTTACCCACAGTAAATGAAAGGGACGATTTGGCCTACAGGGGAGGAGAGAAAAGGGACAGTGTGGCCTGAATGACACTCTATGCGGTTTGTTGTTTCTAGAAATATTTTTTTTTGTGTATTACTATGCTTTGCAAACCTTCCAGTACTGTGAGGGGGAGGACCTCTGCCAGGTCTCTCTCAGGGAAGCAGGAGTTGCTCCTGTCAACCTGCTGGGGCAGGTGTGGAGAGGGACCCACAGTCAGCTGCTGCCATTGCCATGTCTGTCTAGGTAGGGGCTCATATGAAGGTGGCTTGCTGAGACAAGACAAAGATCCTGCTTCCTCCCAGTGAGCCCAAACAGACACGATGGAGAAACTGTGGCTCAATCCATACCATTTTGGGTCTGTTCAAAGGGAGGAATGTGAGTGCTGCAGTTTAAAGCAGATTAAAAAGTAACAGTCTGCTTCAAAATAAGAGGGAGGCACTATGAGTCTGATTTCTCACACTTCCTTTCCATATAGCCTTTTGTGGGCAAAATGTGTTTTAATTTTAGGTATGACGTGTAACCTTAATACAGAATCTGAGTTCTGTGAAGTATTTCTGGCAAGTACTGCACTGTCTGTGTTTCACACATGCACGAGCTTTGTTGCACTTTTCGCAAAAAAGATAGGGATCTTGCACAGGATAATCTGTTTAGCAGTCTAACTTCATTAGCTATGGATAATTAAGCTATAGATTATTAGTGTGCACATTTTAAATGCTAATTGTCTTGTACTGTTTAGAGATTGGACACCAAATGCGTGGTGAAGTAATGACATTGGACACCAAATGCGTGGTGTAGTAATGACATGAAGTTTGACTATGCAAAGTGTATAGATGTACTTTGCTTTTGTCTTAAAACTCGTAGTCCCTGTTGTTTTGAGGCATGGAAAGAATTTAATGTAACAGTCATTTTTGGGCTTTGGACAAGGATTTAATTTCTGAAATCATGCATTAAGCATGAGTCACAATGCTATTGCTCCTTAAAACCCAAATACGTGACCTTCTCTTCTCAATTCTGCGTTAATTACATGTTAACTATACCTTAATATTATTGACGAAAAGTTTGGCATAGAACTAATTTTGTGCAATCAAAAAAAGATAAGTCCAATTTTTATTATCTTTCGTTTGTGCAGGAAGCAAAATCCATGTAGCAGTAAAATGAAATTCCAGCATATAAAAATAAATAAATAAAATGTATTTAACCATCCAGTAATTCAGCAGTGGATTGCATTGACTTTGAGCTAGGCTTGACGAGGTAAAATGTGATGTGCTGAAATAGTAGAAATTGTAATTACTATTACCATCATAGATAATAATACATTTCCAGATCTCACAGATAGTGGATTGTATCTGAATATTTTTTTTACTGTAGATAGATAATTGCTTATATGGTAATACATTTTTTTTCTTGTCATATTTTAATCTAGATTTAGTCCATGACAGTATGTAGGAAATATTGCATATCAAAACATTGGTTAGGAAAAAAAAGAAAATCCCACAATTTTTAGTCACAAAAAAGATAAAATCAAGATATTTTTTGTGTATGTGTTTGGACTGAGACCATTGTTTTTTTTTTATTTAGCATTTGGACAATTAAGTATAAGACTTCTGTATCTTTTGAATTATGATTATATGATTATAAAAGTTGGAAGCATACATTTGGCATGGGGAATAAAGACATTTAGAAAAAGAAGCAAACAAAAGTAACTACAAGATGCAGATAAGAGCAGTTTTCTAAACTGTGAATGGTGGAATAATTTTTTTTCCTCTTTCTTCTAACAATGTGGGAAAAATAAATAAAGTGTAGCAGAGAACAGCTAAATATTTCAGGAAGTGTACAAATGTGTTTCCTAATTTTTGGTTGGATCCCGTTTTTCTACCACTTAAGCCAAAATGAGCGCTTGGAAGCTAGATCAAGCCAGAAATTTCAGGTTTGTTCAACACTTTTAGAAAAAAAAACATTGAGGATGAGGCATCAGGTACCATCTGTGCTATTCAACACAGAGAAGTAGTATAACTTAAAGATTCAGGGATCAGAACCATTTTAATCTATGTCATTACTATAAACACTATTGGAGACATGAAGTCAATCTCTTCAAAGCTTGGAAATGCCAAAACAAAAGCTGTAACCCTAAAATTTCCCTATTTTTGTACCTATTTTATGTGTGTACATAGTGATGATGTCTGTATATACATGATTGTTTACAATTCCCCCAACAAGGTACCTGATGTGATCAGTATTTTATTTAATGACTAAGACATAAAAAGACACATTTTAGAATTATAATTGAGACATCTGAAGATGTACCAGGAACTCACAACTCAGATGTCCTCACCAACTTTCATTTTATATGAAAAGATGGATTTATTTATCCCAAACCCCTGATTCTGAAAGCACATTACATATTAATAACTGCCTTATTGTTAATAAAAATTTTCTTAAATTCATATATAATTATGAATGGAAAAGTTTCAAAGTTAACAATATGATTATTTTCAGTAGAGTATACAAATTTGTAACCTGTCAATCTTGTGTTGCAGAATTTTATTTGATGGATTGAATTATTGTTCATAATATTTACATTTAATGTTACTATATACATAGTTGCGGTATCTATATATTTATATTATATTCTTGCGATAATATTAAAATTTTATTTTCCACAGATAGATAGATGCATCCAAGATATAAATCACATTTTTATCTTGGCATTATGAAAAAAGTTAAAAATAAGTTCCTGAAGTAGATAAATAAAATCATCCACCTCACCCCAAAAAAAAACCCACTGTCTTTTCCAAATGCACTTTTTTCATTTAAAGGAAAAGGAGACGCTGTATTTACAACTAATTCTTTCAATTCCTTGTTATTTTTCTCCTATGCAAAAAGTTTGACAAAGATGTCCATTAAATAGAGATTGTTTCGGTATGAACAACGTTCCAATTTTTCAGACAGCTTTATGAATTTATTTTTTTTTTTAAACTAGAACAGTTTGGCACAATGTAAATAACATATTCTTGCCGACAAACGGCTGTTGAATTGCAGGTCAAGCATGGTAACTGGTGAATGGGAGCTTCAAGTCACCTCTGTGACTAGAATCTCTTTTGACAGTTTCTTTGAGAACAAGTTTCCCTATTTTATTGTTAAAAATATTATAAAAGTTTGTCATGAAAAAAAATGTGCATATGTATTTTGGCATTATTCATAACCGACAGAATTTAGTTGAAAAAAGAAATTTGTTTTGATCTAACCACACCTTGGCAAAGACCTTCAGATTTTCTTTTTTTTATAGTTCATGAATGAAGAAGTCTCTTAAGTAAGTATGAATTGTCATAGTATAACATTAATAAAAAAGCACATTTAAAACCTAATTTATTGACTGTGTTAGGTAAAGCAGTAGTGTGAGGTTTCTATACTGGTCACATGACAGAAACACTCATATTGGGATGATTGTGTTGGAAGAGAAGGTCTATTTGTAGGTCAGGGCTCATAACCAATAACAACAAGTGTTTGAGTTATCTTTATTTTCTTTTATGACAGTAACATGGAAAAGATTGAGAGTCAGTTAAAAATAGGAAGACCTTTGCCATGGAATTCTGTTCTATCATAGTTAAATATAAAGATTTATTCTATTTTGTAGCTTGATTTGATACTCCGTTTCTGATCTTATTTAAGATTATTAATTTTTTTTTTTGTTTGGTTTGTGTTTTTTTTTTTTTTTTCTCTATTTGTAGTCAAATCTTCCTAATTATGATTCTTAGAAGGAAAAAGTTAGAATCTACCAATTTTCAGATGAAAAGTTCATTGCATTATACTTATTTGGAATACCTTCTCACAATAAAAGATAATTCTTAGAAGCTAACAGATAAATTAGTGAACTTTACCAAGATAACTTAGAACATTATCTAAACCTAAAATCAACTCTTTTTTCCTTCCTTTCGCTCTCTGTTTTTCACTCTAAGATTTCAAAATACTTTCTAGTTACATTGAGATTATGCCAGCAAGGTTTACTTGAAAAGACACATCACTGACAAACTGTCGTACTGTGTCAGTAGGAAAAGACGTACATGTGAAGAGTTTTATAGAGAAATTCAACATAATACAGGTTCTAGACTGATAATGTATGTAGCATAGCCTATAAAGAGGTTTTTTGTGATGAAATTATTTTTATATAGTCTTTAAAACTGTGGAATTTTTAGAAGAGATAAGGAAGGATAGAATAAAAACATTAAATTAGAGGCAGGGATTTCATGGAATGATCACAATTGCATTTTATGAAATAAAATTGTCTCATCTTATTTAGTTTACCTGGAAGACTAAAAAGGCTGAAGTCACTTGGAAAGATGTTTTAAAATTGCACTTAATAATGCCCTACTACACACAAAATTAAGATTACGTCATTTACTAAGCAATGGATCCAGTTCTGGAGAACTATAAGAATGCAGTATCTTGGAATCCATAAAGCAGACAACCAGAGCTGTAAGGCCAACTGCAAAAAAATCCATACAAAGATTACAGTGAAGCAGAGGTGGAAAGTCATTTGCAATTGATTAACCTTCAGCTTGTTTCTTAGAATCAGACAGTGGAATAACTCATTTGATCAGGTGCTAGAATTCATATGGTAACTTAAATAGCCTCTCTGCTTCTTTTCTGAGAAGACATGGCATCTGAGAAGACATCTTGACAAAAAGGTATTAAGATGTCTAAGACACCTTGTGCTATTGAGAAGGAAGATCTGGCAAGAACCAGGCCAGATTTATTCTCCATTTAGGTTCCAATCAGCATCTGTGATTTGAATGAAATTATTATAAAACGTAACAACTTTGTAGACTCATGTGACCTTCTAAGACTGCAGATTCCCAGAGATCCCTGGTAAAAAGCAAGACTATAATAGATGGATTCTTTGTGACTTTTTGACCCCAGAGGCTGTTGGTGTTTTTTCGCCTGGTTTCCTAAATGAACTACCTACTTCATAATGTTCTAAGTTATCTGGGTAAAGTTCAAGAACTTATCTGTTTAGCCTCTAAGAATCACCTTTTATTGTGAGAAGGTATTCCTGGTAAGAATAATCCGATACATTTTTTCATCTATTTTGCAGACTTTAAGTCTTACAGGATCTTATCCAGACTTTGTAGTATCCTGACTAATAAGAAATTTTGCTGATGGCTAGGATAGAACAAGCTTCCAACAGTGATATAAACGTATTAGGAGCAGCTGCAGAATTTGAAGCTTTTGAATAATCTGCAGAGAAATGGTAACTATTATCTATTCAATAATATTGAAAAATACTGCATTTAATATTATATGAATAAAAATTATTTATTTTAGAGCTATCTTTAGGGGCCTTTTGTTAATATTAACATGTACGCAAATTCATCCAACATGCGTTTGGATTAACAAAATAAAAAGATTGAAAACTGCTGAAAAGTTTCTTTTTTTTATGCAAGCTTTTTCTCTTTCCTTCTATTTGCCCAAGGACAGGAATAATAATAATTTTACATTACTTTTCACAAACTAATAGAAACGAAGACCCATCATATTCCCTGTTCCAGTCTCAGAGAAGCACTTTGGGGCTATAGTTTATAAACTAGCATTAACATTTCTATTACACTTTTGTAACTTATATATTTAATATAAAAGTCATAAGGGTATACGACCATTACTTTTTTTTTTTCCCACTACACAAACTTTATGAAAACAAATGGAAATTTAAAAAAGTTTTTCTTGCAATGAACACACAAGTTTTTACTTTGTTAGAAAGCTGTACACTACTTAGCTCAGACAGAGCATAATGCTGTAATAATCTAAAACTACATTCTACAGCTTATTCAGAGTGGGTTGTTTTGATATGTCACATTAAGATTTAATTTATGTGCATGGCATATGGAAGTATGTATAGGTATATAGGCTTGCTTTCCTCAGTTCATGGCTGGAAAAAAAGATAACAAAAAGATGGTTGGAAGTAGGAAAAAAGCAATGTTCTCGTATGCTGGATTTTCATTCTTATCTACCTTTGCACCCAAATTTCAGTAATATAGTAATTGAATTCTTTATACAAACCTACTGAGAAGTCCTCTTCCTCTCTTTATTGTTTATAAGGATGTGCGTATGTATACAGGAAAAATAATATAATCACAGAAAAACATGAACAATTTCCCAAACTTTCACGTTTCTTTTAAGAACCCAGGGAAGTATTCATTTATTGTATGTTACTTTTTTTTTTTTTCATTACTTTTAAGTATCTTTTGCTGCACTTTATTTTTCCTTTAGTTGCATACTTAATCCTTCTAGATTCTGTTCCCACAACCTCTTCATCGAATTAGTAAATGTCTTGCCTACTCTATAAAAGCAGAACACCAAAAAGAGAAAGGACAAACTTCTTTTTGTCATTGTTCAGAGGGAGTATAAGTTTTATTCCCATTGATTTTTTTTCACAGTTCTTTATGAAGATATTCGCCCCAGTTTACTACAGTGTGTAGACTCTTGGGTCTATTCAGCAGAAGAGTTGGACATTACCTGTAAGTTAAAGGCCTGTGTGTTTTGTATCTGGTTGAGTGTAGGCAGCAGAAAGGCAAACAGTACCTGTTTGTATAGCAGTGGTCTTATTTGCATAACAGTACTGCAAATAATGACAGTAATAGCAAAACGTGTTGGTTTAGGGAATAAAACTAAAGGCCCTAAAAATACAGCATGACAAGATATAACCTACCATCTGCAGGATTTTTCAGTCTAGTTGCTTATGTCTAAGCACTATGTAGATGGGTTTTCTTGACATCCGTGACTTGAAAACAGCTTTATTTATGGTAAATTATGTCTTTCAGAGATATGATGACAACCCATTGATTTTATCCTGCTTGATCAATACCAAGTATTCTGCTCTGGAATAAATAATTAATGTAAATAGTACCATCAGAAGAAACAAATACTATAGTTTTATTTTTTAACTGCAGGAATGTTTCCTTCTACAAGATACCTAGAAGTGTGTATTTGTACACAAATGTTTATACATCACAAGGCACAGTGAGAAAAATCCTTCTGTATAAGAAGAGCTACTACCAAACTGAATGAAATTCAATCTTGACATTTCTGACAGTCAGTGCAGCATTCAATTCTTTCATGACATTTTTATCCCATAATGACCTGCCATCATTGTCCTTCTGAGACTGACAACAAAAATTATTCCCTTTGAGAAAATGGCTTGAATGTATGATGTCCCTATTTAGACGTCCTGTGCATCTCTGAGGCATTTGAAATGCTTGATTCCTTGTCATAAGCATTTTAAAGGTAACAAATCCTCCACTTCAGGATGCTGTCCCTGCCGACAGCACCATGGAAAGGTAATATTAAACTGTTAAAATTATATTGTAAGATTTAATTATGTACTTAGCATGTAGAGTCTATGGTGATGGGTGAAAGAGTGGGAGATACAGATTCAGTGTAACTTTGCTGTTGATACTCATGCTATGACATACTACTGCTTCAGAATTTCAGTACAATTACTTGATAAAAAGCAAGGCTTATGAATGCCCTAGAATCCATGTAGCTAAAATTAATATCATGTCAAGTACTTCCTAGGATTTGGATTATTCATAACCCTCTAAGAGACAATAGCTTTCTAAAAACCCTTTTGTTCTCAAGGTCATTCCAAACTTAGTTTTATCATCAAAAATTTTTAATATGAGCTAAAATTCAGTTAATGAACTCTAAGCTAATAGCTAGATGAAAAAAAAAATAAATCATAATTGTCTTTGGTTC
>NW_008620733.1:0-16888 GCF_000691845.1 Merops nubicus | reverse complement strand
CCCATCTTTCCAACACAATATGGTGCTTGATTTGATTTGACACTTTTCTGGAAGCCTTTTCTTTTCTTGCTTCACAAAAATTGGTGAATGTTTCAATTTGGTAAAAGAGGAGAAGGTAATTTCACAATTTTAGGAAGAAGTAATCACATTTTTAGCTGCTTCTCAGTGATTCTCCTGTGATTCCTGTGGTTTTCATAATGTATTGTGACTCTTTTCATTTTAATTTACACTATATTTAATTTTACATTAAATTGAAATTCTATATGTACTTTTCTCACTCCTTTATCATACTGATGTCCAGCATGCATGTGCTGCTTCTTCAGTAGTTTCTGAGAGCGTATTAAACCAATACAGCCACAAATCTTCACCTCTTCTCTACTAAATATTTTATATTCTGTTTTGTAAAAGGACAATTTGAATTTAGTTTATTGTAAGTCAATCATACAAATCCTGTTATAGTTACTCTTTTTTACCTCAGAAACAAGAAAGTCAAATGTTTGATGATTCAGTAATGCTGAATGCGCTATCAGTTTGCTAAGTTCTTCTCTGAGTATGACACACTTCACCTCTGTCAAATATGCTGCAGACCACTTTTTTGTTTAGTATAAAGCTTTTTTTTTGTTTACTAAAAATGAAATAATAAATTTTAAACTCTCTTTTCTTTACTTCTGATGATTCTTTGAGTTTGAAAGAATTACATGCCTGAAGTTGTCAGCTCAAGCTTGTAGTTTGTGATATTTGAACTTATAATTATTTGAACTAATTAGCCGTCTTTTTGTTCTGGGATATTTATCCGAGGCTATTGTCTGAAGGTATAGATGTCAGAGGGTATGTAAAGGGGACCAGATGAATTAATAAATTTCAATCTTGACAGATACTGAGTTTGTATCAGCATCCTGTTGCCAGCACATGTCCATACTGACCAGTTTATTAATCTATTTCCAGGAACTTTCATTCAAAACTAAAATCTATTTTCAGTCTATTACTATACTTAGGACAGCTCTCTTATGAGAGAACAAACCTGTCATATTGAAGCACCAGCATCTGCATTTCCAAACATAAAATAAAGATTGAATAAAATAAAGCAAGTGACATTCCACACATCTCCTTGAAAGGTGGAGTTATTTGGAAAACAATATAATTTTCATGTTGTGTTTTCTACAATTGGGACAGGAAATTTCATTGAGATATGGCTGAAAAAAAAAGAAATTCTTTTATATGCAAAGTGTTAACATACCAAAGGCTCCTTTATATAATATTAGCTTTATAGAATATATACAATTAGAAAATGTTATGCTCCAAGTAGAATATAGCAAATCATGAGAGACAGTCTGAGAATGAGCATTATCCTCAAGCTAGCATGCAACAGTTTATGACAAACTCCCTTTATGACATCGAAGGATAGACCATGTCCCAGCTGAACTATTCCCTACATTGCAAAGAGCTTTAGTGCAGCTTCATACATATCTGGTTTTCCTGTGTATTCACTTATCCCTCCCTATCCAGTATCACTGAAGTACTAAAAAATTGACTTCAGGAGACATTAGCTGTACTTTTTCATATTGCAGGTTTCAGTTAAGTATGCTTTTTGTGACCCTCACTGGGAAAGAACAAAATGAGTTATTTTACTTTATATTATTTGATAGCTTTTGTTTGATGGTGGTCCTGATTCTAGCTTAAAAGTGAAACAATTTTATTTCCAATCTTACTAATATAATATTTTAAATTGTTTCCTGTCTAGAGTTTAAACATCCTGTATTATAGCATTTTGGGGATTTGTTTACCCATCTGATACAGGGAACACTGTATTTTGATGATCAGTACTTACCTCTGTTTTATGAGTAACTCACTCATAACACAAGTATTTTTAACCATCTGAAAAGTGTAATAACCTCCAAAAATGTGTCATCAATAATGTCTTGTAGCTATTAGCAAACATAACTTTTTAATCTATTGATCCACGCATTATGGATGTGTATGGATGGACTAGTTATATCACCTATGTGAAGTGTGTCACATCAGTAAGGCTGATAAGAAACCTTAGTTATATATAAAAGGGTAAAGCCAACTTATAACTGAAGGAATTGTGCTACCTTTTTTTTTTTTTCCCTAAAATATGTATTTTAAATAAGGATGGCTTGTTATCTCTTCTTATGTATGCCTTTTATATTCCTAAGATTTTATACTTCAGTATTTTACTTGCATACATTGACGCTTAATTTTGCTTCTCTCTGTTTTTCACTTTTTAAACAATCAGTTCCTTCCAGCTAGAAGAGGAATATATTCTCTCTCTGACCTATCACTCAGTGTATTTGCACTGTATGCTGTTGCTGTCTGGCTGGTTTAGGTGCAGAAATTTGTAAATAAATGTTTGTCCTTAGTATATTAAACACATAAACAGCAATGTTTGCAATATTTGAGTGTGATTAGCTGTTGAAAAAATCATCAAATGTCCTGAGATCTGCACTGCTTTTTAAAAATTCATAAAAAGTTTTGAAGAGTGAAAATGGTTTGAAAAGTAGGCAGGCCACAAAGAAACTGACACATCAAGGGAAGAAGATCAAACGGGAATATAGCAGGCATATTCATACTGTAGGCTGTAGAGCCTGGCTGCACTCCAAGGAGGTTGAAAGAACAAGTAGACATGAAATATAGAGAAAGAATAGAGACAGGAATCTCAAGGTGGAGAAATGAAAGACCATTTGACATTCAAAAATGATTTTTTAAACATCTTTGACATGCAGTCGATAAATTCTGCTTTGCTTATTTAACCACATGCAAATTTTTTTTTAAAAATGAAAATGTACACTGTATGAAATTTTCAGGAAAATCTCTCCTTTCAGGAAGGAAATACTCAAGGGTTTTGGAAAGGATCTTAAAATAATCACTGTGGCTTTGATGTGGGTTTATGAGTCAGGCTCTACGATGAAGTTATCCCTGATACTCGATAGCTGCAATCTGACCTTTAACCTTTAATGATTTAGGTGTAGTACTCTAAATGTGAATTGTATCATTTAAATACTGGTTATTAAATGAACTCATTATATTTATCATAAGAATTTTATTAAATCTATATATATTTATATAAAGTAAAATAACTCATCTTGTCCTTTCCCAGTGAGGGTCACAAAAAGCATACTTAACTGAAACCTGGAATATGAAAAAGTACAGCTAATGTCTCCTGAAGTCAATTTTTTAGTACTTCAGTGATACTGGATAGGGAGGGATAAGTGAATGCACAGGAAAACCAGATACATATTAAGCTGCACTAAAACTCTTTGCAATGTAGGGAATATATATAAATTTTTAGAAATAATTTTATATGAAGTGTGTCAAAGATGTTTAACAGTGCTCTAATCAATGTCTATACTTGCCAAGTTACAGGGATACTCATCCATTCGTAACATTTATCTTTTTGCCTTCCACTCTCATCTGTTACGTATCTGTTATGACACTGATGCCAACCTTTAAGGAATTTCAAAGGACAATTGGTAAAAGAAAACTTAAGACATTCATCGAGATAGGCCTGATTCTGTTTTATTAGATTCTCCCTAGGTTTTCCCAGGCTTTGAAGTAGAGATAGCAGCACGGGATCAAGCAGCAAAAGACTTTAAAACTTCAACCTCCTCTCCAGTTGGGTTTCAAATTAATTCTTTTTTCACCTAAGCCAGTCATAGTGCTGTATATGATGAATGCAGAATGCACTGCAGTAATAAAACTCACAAAAAATTAGCTCCTCCTTTTTTATCCCAGGGCATTTTACTGGGGCAGCACAGAAGACACAGTGAGATTACAAAGCATCAATGAGATTACAAGTGTCAGAATATCTGCCTTGTTTTGGCTGGAATAATTTTATGCAGAGATCTGGAATAAAATTCAAAATCTTTTATTGTTGAAGGTGAATCTCCCCCCAGTTCTTGGCCAGTCTCACACTCTCGTGACCGTGTTCCTTTACACTGGGCAATTCTCAGTGTGTACACTAGGATGGAAATGAATAATTTTCTCCGCTTGATAACTACAATGCTGTTATGAAGCGCATTTGAAGTTTATCTTTATAGAAGATCTAAATTAGTCAGAAGATAGGGTCCCCTGGAGCGATTCTCCCGTGAGTCGGAGGGGCTTGGGCTCATGTACTGCAACAAGGCCGCAGCTGCTGCCAGCTGCCGCATTGGCCTCCTCAGCCACAAGTTCTCTGCATTTCCCTCGGGTCTTTCACTATTCCTCAAGGTTTGTGGTGGGGGTTTGTTTTAATCAATATGGGAGGGGTTTTCACTTTGGGAGTGCCCTGGACAGCACAGGGGTTGGTGGAGGGCTGGGTGCCCCAAGTACTTTTCCCAATCCTTCATTCTTGGAGGAGAATGGGTTTTGTGCCTGGTCGTTAACCGCCCTGATCGTTACCATCCACAGCTCCGCTGGGCTTTCCTCCTAAAGAGGTTTTTCTTGTAAATCACCTCATCTGCTAGTGTGTCACTGGGAGCCTCTCGGGAAAGCCGGTCCCAGGAGGTTAGCTCAACCCTTGGGAGCCCTTTCTTTGCAATTAACTCAGCCATGCCTCAGGTTTTCATTAGAACCTGATAACTGGTAAACTGAAGCATTGTAGGGATCTGCAGTTTTTTCAGTGCTTGTGATTTATTTCCCTCTGAAGTAGTGGTCATGTTGAATAGGTTATTTTGGGCTAGAATGATATAGCAGCTATCCTGCAGTGAAGTGATTTACCACAGTTACAACCATGTGTGGAATATACTTCTAGCCTCTTTGTCATGTATGCTACACGTCATGAAATTTTACTGTTGAGTGTTTAATAAACCAATGCATAGCAGGAGATGGTATCAGATTAATTACACTTGTGGAGTATATAAATCACAGCTTTGAAGTTCAAGTGTAGATGCTACTTTATATGTTATTTCTAAGGATGTCAGGTGAGCTGCTGCCTCCACTGCTCAGGTTTGTTAATTCCTTAAAGATAAGAACTCTCACTTCCCAGCTTTACTGAGGCTTCACAGTTTTACAGCCTTCAGGATAAAAACAGTACAAGCTTGTTCTCTCAAAATATAGTGTTAGGACTCTACAAAGCTGAGAACAAGACTAACTTTAAAATGCAGTTATCGAAGTTTGTGTTTGGGGTGAGTGTGAAGTGTGTGTGTTGTTGTGTTCTCACTATTACAGCTATCTATTGATACATTTAGAAGATTTTCTGTTCTTGATTTATCTTCTTCATCTCACCTGCACATTCAGTCTTGAGGGACAGTTTGTGTTTGGCTGTACTTTTCCACTAGAATTTTTTGGTAGTTAGAATCTGTTCTCCCTACCAAGCACCTTGGGATAAGCACCTCCTATTTCAGTTCCTTAGGTTCCTTTTTTTCCACTCCTTGAGGCTTTGAACAAAGCTGTATTCCTGTAAGCTGTGAACTTCAAAACACTTTTATATCCCCTTTTCCTTCCTTGTTTTATCACTTCAAGGATTACATTAATATTCCAAACTTTCTAGTGCTCCTTCGATACTGAACTTGGACCACTCAAAGAGCTAGAGAATGGGATTTAGTTCTGAGCTAGTGTCTTCCCAAAATTATAGAAGAGTTTTTCACTGGAGAAGGAGGGATTTTTTTGTCTTTTTTTAAGACATCTAATTATGCTCCTTTTTCCATTTATACAACTAAAATATGGTTAGTCTTAGATGAAGATTAAAAAAAGAATGACAACACGTATGTGCTATGAGAAATTTCTCATGTGCATTTATATTGAATTAAACTAGAATTATTTTTCTTGTCAGAGTTGGTAACATGATATCTGAATTTTGCTAAATAAAATTTCTTTCAGAAGTCTCTGTGCAGTAGTTACCTAGAATATGAACCATCAAACTCAATGCTGCTCTTTTCTGTTGAATTCTGAGAGTAAAACCTTCACAAATATGTAAACATATTTAGAACAAAATTAAGCCATTCATGCAGTCAATATCAATGGCACTAGGATGTTCAGGAGAATCTTCTAAGCCCACGGATAGTCACTGATCAAGGAGAAGCATAGGATGTGAGCTGACTACCCAGTATATAACCTTCACATAAAGATATCTGTGGAAGTCTCCTTAGGAATGTTTATTAATAAACTCTACATACTGCTATGAACTTAAACTCTTAAAATAGCTGAAATAGAAGCTTCACAAATACCAAAACTGAGCATCTCTGGAGGAGACATTTGTAACAAATAAATTAATAAATCAAAAGCTTGTAATGATTACTTAGTATGATTTGCTTCAAACTCAGGCCTGTGATTTCATTTGACTAGTACACAGTGATTTTTACAGTGTGTTAAAAGAAAAGCTATTGTGCTTCTTCTCAGGATTATTTAAATTTAGCAAATATTTGCACTAATTTAAGGATGCTGTGGTATCCTTCAGGTATACATTTTGATTTTCCACCCTTACATGTGGATTTTGTGATGCTTGTGAAATTTGTCCCTGTGTTAGATACTAACACAGGGTAATGGGTAAATGGCATGACCTGACCTCGCCTACGGTCTGTGTGAATATCCATACAAAATATGTGCATGCACAACTGGATTAAGAAAATAATAATTTTTGCAGTTTTTTGGGGGGCATATTATGTACAGCATATTATGCTCTTGTTTTAATGAATAACAAAGTGTTGAATTCCTATATCGTTTAAACAAATTCAGGAGAAAAATGGCATTAGAAGTTCTGAAAGTTAGTACTGTCTTTGGTGTCTCAGATTTGAGCATATATAAGATATATTCTAATATTTGTTCCTAGTTATGGTGTGCTCATCCTGGCACTCTTGCTTGAGGATGCCCTGGTGTTTTGTGCTTCTGATATGAAATGCTGTAAACTCTTGCCTTTGACCTTAACTTGTGTGACCCTACATGTCAATGTGACAGTAGGTGAGTCCTTTATAGACTGAGATACACTTCACTGCTTTGAAGTTGTTTTGTTTCTTTTTTTTTAAAAAAAAGAAAACTATTCTTCCTCTTTTATGAAATGTGGTTCCATACCACCCTCCCCGCGCTGCATACTTAAGAAGAAATACCTAGATGGGAGTGCAAAATATTATTTACTGAAAGGTGACTATATCGTTCATTACAGAACTGTTTCCTTGTTGGTTTAAACTGCCTGGTTTTCTGATCCAAAACCCAAACTGGAGGTCTTGCAGCCTTTTGTCCCTGTAACGACCTTGGTTTTGCTGACCTCTCTTGGTCTCAAATTAGCTTTTTGACAGGATGGTATTTGGTATTTTTGTGCAAGTTTGTGTATAACTACCTTGTTTTGGCTTTTTCCAGATAAAACTCCTTTCTTGTTTATTGTGACCTTTTTGTTTCATCCAGTTTGCTTGCTTTCCAATTTCCACTCTTCTCGTGGAAGTGTCTGTTCTCCACTGTTATTGCACTGGAAGTGTCACTGATTACAGAAGTTCTTTCATCTGTCGATATATACCGTATCTATTATATCCCTCAGGTGTGACTTTCACTGTCTCTTTTTCCTGCTGCTGATGATTTTGTCCTTGTAATGATGTTGTTTAATTTACTGTTGTCAGTTCTTACTCAGGCTTCCAACTTTCTCTCTGGTTTCTTTCCTTTGAACTCAGGAACTGAGTGTGTTTTGGGGAGTTTGTATCTTCTTACAGGACACACTACAAAAATTAAGATACTTAACCTGCAATAAGTGCAGCAAAGGTTTTGGGGCTTTAATTTTTTTTTTTTTTTGGGTTTTTCTAAAATGTCATTTTTTAAAACTTAAATGTTGTTATGGTATGCTAACAACCTGTAAAAAAGTCAACATAGGATTACTTTATGCATCTAATGCAAAAGTTCCAATTCCCAGGGGCAGCAGCAGTTTCTCTGAGTGACTGGGAAGTACTGCCAGGGGGTTGTAGATTACTTTTCTGTTTCTCTTTGGAATTAGATGAAATTATCAACAGCAAAGAAAACCTCTACATGTTGTAAACAGCAACGCTCATTCCTTGTGACCTCCCTTCATCACACATCTCATATTACACAGGTTATTACTATTTTTTTTGGTCAGCTTTTTACAATTTATTCTACTGTGGACAATCAACAAGTCAAATTGCCATCTGTTAAGAGAAAATGAGATCAGTTCATGCTCACGAGTTACCTATTTACTCAACATTTCAATTTAGAAGTGGCATTGTCACTAAAAGAGTGTGAGCTTTCTTGTTATATTTAAATTGTTTTATATTATTCAATTCTTCTTATCCCTCAAAGTGTGGGTTTTTTCATAGGTAGGACAAGACCCTTGCTTATCTACTGGTTCAAAACATGTGCCTTGTACTTTAAAGATGACTGGCAAAATATGGGTCTCTGGTTGAATAAATTTACTTTTTTAGCTGAGGACAAGTGTAGAAGTTAATTCTCGTAGGCTGTGCCGTTAGAGACAAGTCGTGTCCTTAGCAGTGTTTTTACAAGGAATACTTTGGCTGTATGCTGTGAATAAGTGATAAAAACTCATCACTAAAGTTTGTGGGCAAAAACAGGTGAGACAGTAATAATAAGGAAATCCCTGTTGCAGAATTCTGCATCTTTTGATAACATTTTGTTGCAGTCTTGTGCATGATAGTGTGTGTTAGCTCCTTACATTATGGCAGTACACACAGACGGGGACTTGGAGACCTGCCTTGGTCTAGTTTTATTATACCCTCATTCTTATTAATTGTGTGTTCCTTGTATATGTCCATCTTAGGGTGCCATACAAAGCAAATATACAGTGAGATTTTTAAGCCATCTTGTGCTGTATTATCAGTATTTTTTGTTGTTGTTGAGAATTCTTTATTTAAGGTCAAAGATCACGTTACTCTGTCTCAGTCAATGGTTAGCCAGTCAATTTTTGACAGTGAAAATGATTACGCAGGCCAGAGGTCAGTAGTACAGAAGTATTATAGATCACATTGACCTGTCCTAATCAATTGAACTATATTAGACAATTCAAGGTTGTAATAATACTTTTCTCCAGCACATTTAGGATGTAAAAAAAGTAGAACTTGGGAATTAAGCTACATGACTCTGATGGAATAGATTATTCTGTGTTCTATTCAGGGTTATCAGGAACACATAAGTAGATTGCCACTGCATCCTGCTGTAGATTAATTGCACAAAGATATTGGCCAAAGATTGATAGTTGTGCCAATATGTCAATGTGTCACCACTGACTGCAGTGAAATTCCTACTAATTTGCTCTGGCATGAATAAAGGGGAATTTGACCCATGTTTCTTGGTTAGTTAACCAGTATGGTACTTCAATGCAGTTAGCTGCCCCAGTGAGGCCTTTGCTGCCTCACATCAATAAGAACTGCTGTTATATTTTGTTCCTACAAGTCTTTAATGCCTAATTTATTGTTACTGCTGTCGGGTGTTGAACTACAGTGGTCCCCAGTTAACTTCACAGCTGCCAAAGTGAAAATATTGTTTGCAAAAACAACTGTGAGGTTTACGAAGAAGTGGACAGTCATTTTAAATATATATAAATCTATTAATTTCAGTGGAAGTACATCAGTTTACCCCAGCTGAGAATTCGACTCATTGTTTTATTTGTGAAATTAGTATGCAATCAGAACTGATGCTGTAATAACATGTCTCAGGCAGAAAGTAAGCTGTCCACTGGAAAAGTGTGTGTAATGTTCCTTGAAATACTGTAAGAATATTGATTGTTTCTGCTGTTCTGTTCTTTAAGAATCACGTGTTTCAAAGAGCTCTCTAAGTGTACAAATGGACAAACTTCATATTGTTTTACCTGACTTTTGTGTATAAAAGTAATTTAAAGCATACAAAACCAGAGAAGTTTCTTTTAAGAGCAGTGACCTCTCTTAGCGATAGCTTGCTGCAGACATATATGTAGATTATCTAAGCTTTTCTCTGCTAGTATTTTCTTACAGCTTTTTGCATTCACTGCAAAGTCTGACTTGGATTCAAATCTAGTAATTACCAGAATCAATAAAGTCATCAGCTGACTGGCAGTTTTTTGAGTGTGTGTGTTTGCTGAGGCTCACTCTCAAAATGAAAACCAAATTCTTTTCCACATATTCTGCTTGATAGTCATTTGCAGAGAAGTAAAATTAAATGCCTTGTTTAGAAATGAAATAACTCCAGAGTCTGGCCTGGCTTTATAGGCCACCATACACATGAAGGAAGGGACTTGTTTAGGCAAACAGAATAACTGACGTAAATGTGATGTCTTTGAATGGGTGAGCTTTACAAAATGTATTTAGTTGTAACCACAATTTTATTTGATTTTCTTCTTTCAGTTAGAATTGTTATTTGTACCTTTAAGAATGATACTTGCTCTGATCTCTTGCCCAGTTTGCTGTTACCCAGCCACCTGCTTAAGAGATGCTTTGTCAAGTGTTTTCTCCCAGCTTATACTTCAAGTCAAACCTATAGAGTGTACCTTTGTTTATGTCTGTAGTACCTTTGTCGCTAATAGTGAGACTTCTTTATTTATTTTATATTCTTCTTTCCCCTGAAAGATGAAATCTATGAAAATTAAAGCTGATGCCAACTTTGACTTTTGGTGGGTTAGCTGAAGTGTTTGAAGTGTGCAAGGGGAGGTGAGACACACAATGACAAAGATGCCAGTTACCCCGTTCTTTGCTGACTGCTGTGTCTGGGTTTCAGTATACATCAGAAGAATCAGAGGTCTCTAAAGCACACTCCTCCCTGCCCATTTTTTTGTTGCAGTGATGCTTGCTGACATGAGTTTTGTAGAGCATGTATCTTAGAATGTCCTTTTGAATTGTATAAGAAATATATCAAAGGGTAATAATTACTTGTTAACTCAGCTATGGCCTCCTATCTAAGTCCACCATAATTCTAAGGAGCTCAGTTTTCTTCATTTAAGTTTACTTCAATATGGACTGGAGGTGGAGTGATAAATGTGAACCCATCTATTATTGGGTAGGGTAATGTCATGTTCCCCTGAAATGACATAACTTTCTTCTATAATTTAAATTCTAAGCAGATATTATTTCTGTTGCTATGATTTGCTCTTGTTCCTACTATGGTTTCAGCATGTGAAGTATTGTGAAAAACTGCAGCATGAGTTTTGGTCACCAGTGAAACTGAGTAACCTGATTGGTAATGTGTGGGTTTGGTTACTTGGATTATTCATGATGTCCACTTACTGTACAGATGAAAACAGAAAAGCTTTTAAGCCTAACATCTCTGTAATAAAAGCATCTGATTTAGTGTTTTTAAGGTGGGGCCTGCATAGTTATAAAGGAACTCGGTGGTAATAATTACAGATACTTTTTAGTTCAAATAGAATCTCATCTAATTTTTTTAAACTTTTTTTTTAAGAGTTAAGGTGTAATCATGCAGGTAAATGTAGAGTATGCTGGCATGTATATAAGGAACCCATTTACTGAGTCACTGTCATTTTAGCAGCAGGGAGCTTAACTCCCCAAGGTGCCTCTAAAGCATTTCAGGCTCACTGAGTCAGGACTAAATAACACCCAGCTGGGTAAGAACAAACCCTGTCAGATAATCCAGCTAATAGCTGGTGTAGTTATCAGTGCCCTTCTCTACCTGCCTCCTTTTCCCCTTGCCTTTCTGAATGCATTTCCCACAACATCATGTTTAAAAGCTTCAATAATCCTGTAATGGCAGCCGATGGAGACCTTTTATATGTTGATTCCTTTTTCCTTGGTTTCAGGAAGATGGCAAAAGTTTGCATGATGAAATCATGTTTAGAATGGCTCTTTTTGTGTGCAGAAGTATTTCAGATGGGATTTCTACTCTTTGAAGGAGCACAATTCTAACAGTCAGTGTAATTGCCTCTGGAATAGATGTCATCTTTCCTCAGTGAGAGTACAACTATGCAAACTGAGTTCTGTGAGTATGCCTATTTCATAAATAAGGTTTCTCATTGTATGTTTAAGGTCTGTGATATAAAGATTGACAAGTGAAAGTTGTAGAGCATGAGTATGACCAAGACAGACTTGTGAATATTCATATAGAGCTTGATAATATTTTTTTTCTTTTTTCTGTCTCAACCAGAGACCTTGTCTATTGTTAAAGGCCTGCTTCCATGAGGAACTATTTCTGCTGATTTTAATGGGAGATGGATTAAGTATCAAGATTTTGAAATAGCTGCTACTTTTCTTTATTAGTAAACACAGACATAGCATTTTAAAATACACAAGTAGCCACAGAGCTACAAAGATTTTATTACGTGTTTCTGTACTCCAAACCTGATTTCTTCATCATGAAAGGTAATTGTGTCTTAAAGGAAAGAAAAAATAAAGGGTAGACTATAAAGTTGTAGGTTTAACCATAAAGGTCTAGAATGAATGTACTTCTACACAATTCTTTACTTAACAAAAATGCCACAAATTCAGCAAGAGGTTTTTTTACTTCGTCCATTTTTCACTTTGCCCATTGTGTTGCTGGGTTGTCTTGAAAAGTTTGATTTAACAGGCTGTGCCTCTGTGGAAGATAACTCTGATAATAAAATCCATGTAACACTTTCTGTATGACAGAACAAGCCTAATTAAACACTTAAATAACTGATGTTATGAGGTAACTTGGCATGTTTCTGTTGATCTAAATGTGATGGGAGACTGCTTTATAAACAATGTCAATTTTGCAATCTTTAAAGCACTTTCTGGTCTCCTCAAAGGAGACCAAAGAGTGGCTAAATATGCTGTGGTATAACATGGATGTGAGAATCTTAAGGTAAGAGCACTGCCTTCAACTAATTTTACACACATATGTCCAAGGTAATACTGACTTGCATTTGCCTTATTGTTTCTTTTAACATTTTTCAAAACCCGTGAATAACGTTGGTGTATGATTTACTAGACTGCAGCTGTTAGACCCATCAGTCTGTATAATTGTAATTATAAACACTGTACTTGCTAACCTGCAGATATCTGACCAATCCTGAATGTAAATTAAGACTACCTTTACCTTTTAAGCCTGCCTTTGCAGTTAGGGTGATTTTGCATCTTTGCCCTTGTCCAGGATACTAGCCAAACAGGTTATGATCAGCTTTTTGTAAAGTTCCCTGAAACATGTGTCCTGTTTCCTAAGTACACAGGTTCGATTCTGGGACTTGCCAAGTTTTTGATTTAACAATCTTCCTGCTGTCCTACCATAGTTCTCTGTGTAATACATTTATTTATCTTTTCACTTAGTGTGTTATATCCTGCTGTATCCAGATGCAAAAGGGTACTGAGAGCTTTGTCAGTTTGAGATTTAGTGTTGCTATAAAGCACTTAATTATTAGCTAATCTGATTGCTTCATTAGCTGAGTATTCTTAACCTAGTAAATTTAAATAGAGGATTTGCAGCTACAATCCAGCCAGTGTAACTGTATTTAAGAAAACTGGCTTACTTTCTTTTCAGTCTTATCAAAACTTTATCTAGGCTGAAAATCTGTCGAGGTTTGGTCTGAATCAAATCAACATAGTTAATGCTTAGGCTAGGCTATTCCTCAGCTCTGGTGTGCTAAAGTGCTGCATGACGTTCTTGAGTTTGGAGTTCAATTTGCAGTGCAGGGAGCGGCTTTGAGCAGACCATAGGCAAATGCACACGGCCTTTGAAGGGAAGGAATATTTTGCTGTCATTCTGTAGAAATACCCTCTGGGAAATAAGAAAGTGGCATTAATGAGTTGCAGGAGATGTGATCAAACCATATTGTTTGCTGGCAGAAAGGAGGTGGCAGGAGGAAAGATCAGACGGTGGGTGGAAGTTAAAAGGTATCACATGACACTTGACAGAGTGGAAGACATATGTTGGAGGCTCGTGGAAGCAGAGAGAAGAAAAAGCAGTCAGGAATTCATTGTGTGTGTATATAATAATCTAGCAGCCTATTATGATCCCAGAGAAATGTCTCATATACCTCCTGTGTTAGTTTTCTCTTGTAGCTTCTACTGGTTTTCCCTCAAAAGCAGGGCTTTTCCTTCTTTGGCACCTTTCAGTCCTTCAGTCCCAGCAAGTGTTTTACTACTTGACCTCTTTGTAGTTGAATTCAAGGCTGATTCTGTTCTTGTCTAATGCTTGTTGGTTATGTCTCAGCTCCTCAGAGGTATTTAGGTTTCTACTCTGTAGCTGGCTTTTTTCCACATCTGTTCCATCAAATAAATGTAGATGAAAGCTTTTGTACAGTTATGTTTTGCTTATTGAAATTAATCTGTCTTTAAATTGAAATCCTTTGCGGAGTCTTATTCTGCAACAGCAATAATGCAGGCAGGAAAGAATAAATACATTTCTGTGGCAAACTCTGAAATCTGATAGGCAATCCTCTGGTAAAATGTCTTATTAGGTGTTTTTGGAATAAAGTGTTGCCCTTACTGTGACAGAGCTGCGAAATTTAGAATTTAAAGCAGAAATTAACTGAGTTTGTAGGACCTAGGAATTTCATTCTTCACTCAGGGTGACAAAGGAAGCAGAACTGGTTGTTCTGGGAACCAGCATGTCATTAGCAGCTACGTGTCATTATTAATAAAAAGACCTTAAAGAGTCAGCCTGCAGGAAATAAGGCTGATAGGAAAGCGACTTTCATTCCCAGTATCATGGGGAGTCTAATTGGGTAGTTTTGGGAAATCAGGCCAGTAGTTATGCCTGTGATCATCTATAGCTGATCTGCAGACACTGTAATGCTTTGCAGTTAGAATATTTTGCTGTGGTGGTGTTAAGTAAAAAGATCCCTCTCGTAGGGTGGAGTCTGGGGTGGCTGGTCAGCTGTGATAGGACACTGTACCTTGCCCTGGCTCTGCTCTAGGCTGGGTCATGTTATAGTGATATGATAGCAATATATTAGGAGCCATGAGTTTCAGTGTTGTGGAGTTTGAGTGAAGTCTCTCTGACAATACCACAGACCAGGTGAGCTTTTTGTAAAGAGCTAATCCAAATGCAAGTTACCTGGCATCTGCTGTGGCTGGCTGGGCACGTATGTGATCATTGACTCACATGATGCAACTTTTCTCATGCAAACTTACTTGTATTGCTATTCTTATGCCAATAAAAGAGTTCACATTGCAGAAATGAGTTTGTGTCCAGCACATGCACACCCTGAACGGTCCTGAGTGGTACAAACTGAAGATCTCTTCACCTCTGGAAAGCTCAGACATTCTGAAAGAAATGAGACATGAATTTAATCTGGATAAGGACTCAGGGCTCTTGTATTGAAAATGCTTTGTGAGATACTTTTTTTTTTTTTTACACCATTTTACTTTATATTCTGTCACACAACCGTTGATTTGTCATCTGCTATATCTGGGGTTTAAAGATATGTAGTGAATCTTAAGAAATACGAAAACAGATTTGAAAGATGCCACTTATCTCAAACTTGGTAATTCACTGGTTGGTAATGTTCTACCTGAACCTCACTTCCGTGAGGCTGGTGCATCAGCTGTAGGCCACAGCTCATTTTGGGTTCTGACTCTGCTTTTTGGATAGTCATGTTTAAGGTGTGACACTAAGTTGCTGTACTCCAGAAACGGACGGAGAGTGATTGAGAAGAGGTGCACAGTTCTTACCTAACGCACCTCTAGAAAAGCTAGAAGCAGGCTCTGAACGTGTCTGTGCATTAGAGAGGCATTTGTTTTCCAAATGTTTGGCAAAAAGGTGTCTTAGAGTAAAATGGTGATTGTGTTGTGCTGTGCCTAGGTGATGGTCAGAAGAAGTAGAGGAACTGCCCTGCTGACACAGCTGGTTTGCACAGGAGTTTAAAATAGTGGATGTGTCCTGTCAGTTACAGGGTGATGTTGTATCATGGCATCCTCATTGAGTTGTGGTATGCAGTAGCATCACTTTTTGCTTGGGCTTGCAGAGAAGATGGATTTTCTTGTTTTGGCTCAAATGGTTTTATTGCTTTATAAACAGCTGAAAAATTAAGGTGAAGAATTGAAATCTGTGATTCCTTTCTCATTAGGAACATCAGTTTATATTGGCTTAGTTAACTGTGACTTTTCAAGGAGGTAACAAATCGGTAGTGCCTGTTCTGCAGTGGGGTAGAAAGCCATGCAGATGGCTCTTGTTTCACCCTCCATTATGACAAACCACAGGATAATTTTGAAAGCTTCAACCTCGCCTTGCACTTTTTGTAATCTTACATCAAAGTCTATTTCCAGCTGTGCTAAGTAATACTTTGTTTTATCCAGATATGAATCAGGCTTAATCATTGCCCTCATTCTCTATTCTGGCTTGACCTGTTTGAATTTTAGTCAGCAGCAGAATTATTGCCTACATGCTGATAGCTCTGTTGTCATTTTGCAATTGACTTTTTATTATTTTTACTGAAAGAGACCAAACCTACTCTTTTGTACTAAATTTTACTTTGAAGCCTTGGAGTATTTCCATAGACTCTTTAGAGATCTCTTTTGAGTCTTCCAGAAAAATATCTTTATCTTACACAGCCAAAACTAAAGGTTGGGTTTTGGGGTGTGCTGCTGTGTGGGTATGCCAGTGGGTTCACTCAAATTCTCCACAGCCCTGCTAAAACTGTTCCATAAGCACATGGACCAGGATGTTGTAGTTCTCGGTACTACATGGGATCTTTCAGATTCACAAAATGTATTTATGTGCCCAGATGCCTCTTGTGCTCTGAATGTGTTTGATATGCCTTTGGAGCATCTAGTTAAGTTGTTGACAGGTAGGTGTCTTGGAAACTTGTCCCACTATAGTTGAGCAGACGCCTTCCTAAATTCTCCCTTTACTCAGCAGTGTCCCTTCAGGAGCTGAAATTAACCATACTTTCCAGCTTAGATTTCCTGCAGGTATTTCTAATTTTTGGGCTTTCTCACTTGAAAACATTGGCAAATTAGACTTTTGATATCAGAGCACCTGCCTTGTGTGCAGTAGCGACCATGCATTAATAATTATTCTTCTAATTTTATTCTTGTTTGTGTCAGACGCTGGAAGCACG
>NW_008620732.1:17876-18492 GCF_000691845.1 Merops nubicus | reverse complement strand
ACTTTCAAGACCTGTCTGGGTGCGTTCTGTAATAGGTTTCACACAGAGAATGCAACATACAGTAAGATATGGAAATGGGACATTCCTACTCACAACAAGATAGGAATAAAGTTTTTACTTAAAATACGCTTCTAAATAATAATGCTGCTGAATACTATCCCCTGTCTTTGATGAAGAAAAGATCATAATAGAATAAGGAATGCGGATCAGACTCTGAATGTCTCCTTCTATTAATAAAAACAAACAAAAAAAACAACCCAAACCACTTCTGTGCATTTGTCTGTGTTAAAAACCGTAGTCACAAAAGCCAAAGCTTCTTGCAAGACTAATTGTATAATAGATGCCTCTGAGGATAGCTGTTTTTTCTTTTTTTGCAGAGCTGGGACTGCAGGACTCTTAACTGTGCTGTGGTGATTCCTGAGATTATACTGGAAGGGCGCTAGGAGCACACAGTCAGCATGCACGTCGGAGGAAGATGGAGATAGTGATATGAAGGTGAATGAGAAGACACCTCCCAGGTGGTGGCAAAGTGAGGAGACGTGGTAGGAAGGCACAGGGATTAGAAGGCGGCAGGCTGTGTCAGTAGTTTATTCAGGGAAAGTTTCTGATTGATTAG
>NW_008620732.1:16015-17845 GCF_000691845.1 Merops nubicus | reverse complement strand
GGAATGCTACACTTTTGCTAGAAAGTTAAGATGGGGAACTTGTGCCATTTGTAATCAATCTACAGCATCAAATTATGAAATCTCTATGACGGACAGAGAGACATTTCACAAAAAGGATCCCAAATTCTTCATGTGTCCTACAGGGGTGACAGTAGTAGAATCCCTCCCCACCAAACAAAATACAAAAGGAAGTGACCAAAGGTTAAGGCAAGTTCAACCTGAGAAAGTTTGGGTGCATACAACATATGTTACTATTTTGCATTGAAAACAGAAAGAATTATGTCAGTGAAGTACTGAAACGGGCTGCCAGCCACACTCTTCACTATGAAATCAGCAAACTACCTGAAGAAAGAAGAGAGGGAGCCTAGCGGGCAGATAAACCAAAACAAATACTACAGAAAAAGCAAGCACGTTCTTGGAAAGTGTTCAAAGCTTCAGGCTGTGAGGAGCTCGATGGTGACATTGGGCAAGAACATGTTTTTGTAGTGCTAGCCACTGGAAAGAAAGGTGACCCCAGGATTCCTCCCAACCCACTACCTGGCAAGCCCTGGGTATGATCTGCTGTGGTGACTAGACCTCACACAGAGAGCCAGTCAGACAGGTTTTAGAAAATTGCTTTCTTGGACTCAGCATGGAGAAAGACAAGCTGTTTAGTGACAAACTGGATATGCCACCTGTCCTTCTCTTATGGCTTGTCTACACCACATATCAGTATTATTTCTTAAATCGGCAACTAATGACTTCTGGGAAATTGTATAATCCACTCAGTCATGTGGAGTGAAAAATGTTTGGTGTATTTTTGATGAACTTTAGTCCTTAAAACGCTTTTCCCATAGCTGCTGCAAACTGGCTTCATTCATATCTGGAAGAACCTCTCTGGTTTGCTGTACTTCCTTTGCTGCTCTGGTATCGTACTGACTCAGTGTCACGTCCATCTTTAAATAACGGCATGCCACTAGATCTCCCTCTTTTTCAAGGATTTATTGCTATCATCACATGCTACTCTTGGCCTTAACATCAGTCACACCTGGTTCTGAGGGACCACTGCACAGACCATGTATGTCTTTATGGTTTGAGGAAAGGAGGGTATCACATTCTGCCTCAGCAGCACCACTGTAATGCCTAGATCTACAGAATTACATAGCAAAAGGAAGGAAATGGATGGAGGCCTTTCTAGGGGAGGCCCCTGAGCCTGTGACAAAAGGAAGAGCTCTTGCCTAAGAACAGCAATGGACAACAATCAGACATACGCACTCGTTTTCAGTTCTTGCCCCTAAAATTATAAGTAGGTCCTATTTTCTTCCCTGGGGTCATTCCTGATGGGAATGAATTAACCTTTATAATCACAACTGCAATTTGAACCAGAACTTAAAAGCGGATCCCACAAGATCCCTGTCCTACCCCCTGAAGCTGACCCCTTGAGAGATAAACCTCAAAGCCCAGGCAGGTGTCAGCAACATAACTGTGCCAGGGTTATCATAGGCTCACTTATAACAGGAATTTTGAAATAACTTTTGTTCTGGGGACCTCATGGGGAGCAATGAAAAACTTTTTAAACAAGCTCAGTTTTTATCACCAACCTCACACCTATTTTATGAACACTTGAAATGTTGTCCAGGGTGAACAGTCTATGCTTTGTAATGTTTCCTTTTCTGAAGAAGCAAACTCTCTTGGTTTTGATTACTCCTTCCAAGCAGCCCCTCAATCCATCTACTCATTTAATGTTGTCAGTCACTCATTGCATGACTTCTTCCCTCACCACGTGCTCAAAATAGTGACAGGAAAATGTGAACTCTGAAATGTTTTTTTCTGTAATATAACAAAGTGTTC
>NW_008620732.1:5445-15996 GCF_000691845.1 Merops nubicus | reverse complement strand
AGATGGCTAAGGTTCCATGTTCTCCTTCAGCTGATGGCATCTCTGAGGGTATAAACAGACACTTCACAGCAAATGCTTTTTCCCCACTGCAGTCGATACACAAAGATAAATTTCAGCATAGAGCACATGGCTTCACATCTCAGCAACATCTTGAGTTTATAACTACCCTGAGCTTTGATAAGGTATTTTTCCATAAATCAAGACATTTCAAAATGCAGAGGAATGAGTAGCAAGGAGAGGGAAAATTAAAAAACACAGAATGATTTTGGCATGAATTGTAGGAGGCAAGGAATTTGTTCCAGGGCTGGCAAAATGTGACACTCTACTGCTGCAAATTTTTGGAGACCACTGTATCGAGTAACTTCACTCATATTTTGCCAAGACTCCCATTTCTTTCTCTTCATCTTGATCAAACCAGAGAAGAAATATTTCAAATTAAAAATGGCCTACAATATGTAGTTGGAAGACTCCTATTTTGCACGGATTACATAAAAGCATGTTCAGCAAACATTTCCCCCAAACATTGCGCAGGCAAAGGCAGAGACAACTCACACTGAACAGTGTACTACCTTTCTTGTCTTATATACGTTTAGGCATACGTATCCCATTTATTCCACCAGGTTAATTTCTGCTCTATACTGATATGCAAGAACAGTATCTACCCTGTAAAGGATGAAAAAGTACTGATCAAAAATAATCACCTTGTCTTTTACTAGTCCCTTTTGTCCACCACCGTTTTCTCTCTGCTCACTTTAGCATGTTCCTGACCAATGAGTTACACCCTGAGAACTTGTTTAGGCAAACAGTTCATAATGAACTCTTTAAAGGCATTATTTGCTCTGTGTTTGTGCAAAAACATCTTTGGTATTCACAAAACTCATAGGTGGGGCTGAAGAATCATGTTAACATGATCCATGAACTGTGATCTGAAAAGCTCTTTTTTTTTCCCCGCTCTGGTCTTATTTATTGGCATTGTACAATATCAACTAGCCATTAAAGATGTTTTTTCAACTCCCAGGATGACTGAATTTGCAGAACATTAGTAATCCTAAAGGCAGCATTTGGCCCTTCTGTTAAAACCGTCTCTATTTTCCTTCATCCTTATTCCCTTTTTCATATTTTCGTTGTTAAGGCTGTATTTCCTTTCTTAAAGTTGGATACAAGTAAGAGTACATTAGAAACCAACCCTTTACAATAATCTTTCCAGTCTCATTTCAGAAGGCATGGAAATCTCAAATGTTGAACTCTAACATCTTGTCTCCATTTGGATTTGGGAAGCACAGAGTGTGAAATACAAACCTCATATGAACTGAGTTCTTTCCACAAGTCTCTGGATTGTAATCCCTGGCCAGTGCTGTCGTGAGATACAGAGTGGGTGCAGACTAACCAGGAAGTAAGTATAGGCAGCAGTGCAATTAATATAGCTTTATACGGGTATATAATATTTAATCACTGCTTCTCTGGGCCAGAAAGGTGTTGTCAAATGGAAAAAAAGTAACACAGAGCACAGTGGACAATGCACCTTCCAAATTAAAATCTGCCCTCTTCCCCTTCCATGACCCCTTCAGGAGCTACCTCTCCTTTCTGTTCTCACTTTCTTTCCCTTTGGTAATTAAGTTTTCTTTAAATAATTCTGTCTGAATAGCAATGCACACCAAGTTACAGTGTTTTACTCCCTTCTCAGTTTCTTTACTTCCCTCTGTTCACATTCTCTACATTATGGGATCAGTGGAATTGCTGGAGAATCTTCTCAGACAATGAGCAACTTTTCAAAAGAGTATTAGGGGAAATATAAAAAAAAAATTGTTAGAGTGAATGCAGCTACACAGGACTCTTTCTCTGAATGAAATAACTGTATATATTCATTTTCATCAGTTTTATTTCTGAAACTCAGAATATTTTCAAAGTTTAGTTAGTACAATTGTGTTTTTAAAAAAAGCAGGTGAGCCAAATCCCTAGCAGTATGCCACTTTTGTTACACTACTTATTAATTCTTCTCCTTCACTCACTGAATAAATACTTCGGGTGCACAAACGTATTTTATTGTATCAGCAAATTACATTCTGGGATCACTTTAAATACTGTAATGGTGGTTCCTTGTTGTGGGCAGTGTGTAGTAGAAATAATAAGGCTTGGAATGCAAGCTTCTCTCCCCAAATCCATCGTATCATCCCTAAAAAAAGTGGTCTAATAGGCAAGAAGTAAAGGATTCACCATGAGGAATGGTGACGTCATTTTAACACTAGGACTGTCCCTCTGGAACTGCAACCAAGCTGACTGCTGCCCAGCAACTGTATTGCTATCACCATCTCTGTTGACATGCTGTATCCCATACTACCATCAGAGAAGGCTGTCCCAGACAGGTTCCCCATTACTCCAGCCCATCTCAGCTCAATGGACCAGTTACTATCACAACATAAGCAAGACAGGATCAAGCTAAAGTTCATCTAGGAGACATCTTCCACTTGCACAGCCATCAGTTTTCCTTGGCTAAACTCTCAAGAGGGTGTTGCTTATATATCTGGTACCAAAAAGCAACTCAAAAGCTTTGTTGCTTATATATCTGGTACCAAAAAGCAACTCAAAAGCTTTATCATCCAAATACCTACCTAGTAATTGTGAAATAATGATACACAGTAGAAATCAGAAGCAACTAGCAGGATTCAGGAACCAAAATGAGCCTGGTGCCTCATCTACCATCAAAACTGCCACAGAAGTAGCATCTAAGCATACACAAATGCCTCACATGCAGCAATCTGAAGGCACTGGTGTGGCTGGAATAGTGGTTTGCCACACCAACACTCGCCATTGCCATGACTGTTATTCCAAACAGAGAAGCTTTCCTGAAGTTAGGAGGAGGGGAAAGGTGTACTGTGGTGGCAACTGAGTGACAAATTCAGAATTGGAAAGAAGTATGAGATGAAGACACTACAAAGTATGAATAGTATAGCTAAAAGGAAGATGTCCGTGTATCTCTAATTGAGAAATATCATAGACGTTGCCAGTTGAGACAGCATAAATTCTGAGAACTCTTCTAAAAGTTCAGCATCACACTGCTGTGAGTATATATCCATTATTACTTTTCTGCTGCACAGTCCTGATACAGATCTCAGGATACCTTTACAGAATGCCACATCTTTTGATTATTTAAAAGAAGAACACTGAATGGGAAAAAACCACATCTGGTTACAGGCATTTAACGATTCTCTTATTCAGTGTTGTGAATACTGTCAGCAACGTGCTTTTGCTTGCAACTGCAAAAGAAAGAGGCAGACAAACAGCAAGACAACATTCCTGGCATTTTTAAGTTAAGAACAAGAATTCCAGGGATGGTCCAAACAATCAGTACACTGGAACAATTGATTTCCAACAGGAGGAGTTTAAAAACAAAACAAAACAAAACAAAGCAAAACAAAGCAAAACAAAACAAAACAAAACACACACACAAAAAAAAAAAAAAAAAAAACAACAGAGAGGAAATTCTGAACATCTGCTTACTTATTTACTTTACTTGTTTTAATATGTGTAGAAAGATTGTTGCCTCAAAATGAAAGACTTCTCAGTGAAGGTCTAATGTTACATCCTTTATGCTAAAAACCTCATGCTAACACACTCCTTTCAAGTTAACCTAGAATGTCTTTGTAGTTGCTTCAAAAACTGTCTTACCTTTTTGTCTTTTGTGTAAAACTGATTGTTACAAGAAATTGGTACAAGCAAATGTATCAGAAAATGCATACACAGAGCTAAGTAAGCATTCTGTCATACAGAAAGGACCACCCCTTACAAAGTGTCAGCAACCAGGTCTTGGCAATGCAATGCACTGGGACCAGCTGGTGAGATTAATTAAAACTGAGTAAGTGGAGAGCTTGCTAGGTTCCAGCAAAATAGGTACGGTCAAAATAACTCAACTATACAGGCTGTAAGTAGCAAAATAATACTAAGGACTTCAATCTGGCATGCTGGCATCTTTTTCTATCTGTCTGTCTGTCTGTCTATCTATTTATCTATCTATCTTTTCTATGTCATTTTAATATACTAATTACTAGAATACCTGCAGTAATTATAATAATAAAAGTAATTATGAACATATATAAAATAACAGGATACCTTAAAAATATATCCTATAAAAATAAAGAATAAAAACTATCTACAAGGCTCTAAATTAAAAGTGAAGCATTTAAAGTAAATCAAAACCAGAACACTTCAACTGAAGTGACATGAAAAACATGTAGAAATCCTGGGATTTTTCACCAAGGGGATTTATTGCTGCAGCCAGCTCTGTGCTTTCTTGATATGTGATATATACAGGCAAGAATGTTACTGCGTGACTTTTGGCACATTAGCAAGTGTTAAGCTCTATGGTATCAAGGAGGGTGCAATTTCATCTCACTCGTCTCTAGTGGCAACATTGGTTTGAAAGTTTCCCATCCTCCTTCAAGTCTTCAGTATTTATTCCTGCCCCCGTGCAGCTGTTCACCCCATCCCGTGCTGAGTCAATGTTACGGTCTGTGAGAGCAATGGGAAAGAAAATTAAAATCCCCATCCCCATAAAGAGGAACTATATAGAGAGGAAGACAGGAAGCAGTGATGAAGTGTTGATTGTGCCCTTTCTGTTCATATTTAATAAACTATTTGCTTCTCTAAAGCCCATGTAAAGATTGTCAATGCCTGTACAGTATCACTCTCTGAGTGACCAGATGTCATGGTACTCATAACTTAAAATCTAGACCAGGGCTGGCAAGCTACAGCAAACCCTGGATTCGTGTAACAAAACTGAATTCTTATCAGAATATTAGGATAAAACCAAATTAGTGCAAGTGACATGACTTTGCCTCATAAAAATCGTATTTAGACTCTGTGCAATTAACAAATGAATAACTGTTCATGGGTTACACCCAATTTTCGAAGCAGTATTGGCTGAAGAAGACACTTGTCAGTTATAATAACATTAAAACAAAGTATTCCAGAGGAGCAGAAGGGAAAGGAGCTAAACCACCTTATTCTGAGCCCTGTCAATATTACTATTTCTCCCGCACCCAGGGAAGTCAAGAAAAAGTCAAGAAGACCTCCACCTTTGAGGTCTTAGGCTGAGAAGCACTGTAGGACTCATAGATGAATTATCAGTGATTCACAAAGTACTGTATCCCATTATAGAGCCTACAATGAATGCTTCATTTCAAAAAGGTGTATATAGTCTTCATATTTCTAAGGCAAACATAATAAGCCTGAAGAGCATTTTGCAGAATCTTTCTCAACTGGAGAAACATGGTGGAATTGATGGGTGTTTATTTTTCAGTTCAAGTCATTGTAAGATAAGACTTTATCCCAATGCAGATATAACAGAGAATGGAAAATGTAAACCATCTGCCTGTGAAAAAATGTGAAGGATTTATGGAATGGTTGTGAGGACTTCTGCACAATGTATCAGCCATAGCAAGCTTTTGCTTTTGATCAAGAGAAAGGATATGCTAAAGCAGCCATAGACTCTCTGCAAGCACATGGTAAGAAAAACACAGCAGCCGGTGGAGACACAATTCTGACTTTACCATGCGTTTGGAGACTCTTGTTCCCAGACCTGTTAACTTTAGTGATTTACTACTTTCACATTTGTCCTCTTAGCCTGTTTAACAAAGAGAGCTTTACCCTAGTCTTAGATACATTTAAATAAACCAGCTGCTTGCCCAAAGTTCTCAGAAAGTTTACAGAGTATATACTGCCATAGGAGCATTAGAAGGCGGCCCATCATTTGGCTCTCTGCATGGTGTTACTATCTCTTAGCTTGCTGTTGCTTAAAATGGATGTCATAGGACAGATGTGAGGATTCACAAAAAAAAACTAAAGATTGCTCCAGTAAAATGGGTGATGTAATCATCAGATTATAATACCAGGAAAGACAAGAGGTCCCTTTGGGTTCAATGATCTTGCAGTTAATTCATTTGGGTTTGATAGATGGGAGTGAGACTGAGGTCAGAAGCACCAGGAGTTTTTGCAAACAGGAAATCACAGGAATACAGAGTCCTTGGAAGAAAGCTTAGTCCAAGATTTACGTTCCGTTATTGTTATTCAGTAACCAGTAAAGCCAAACCCTTCAAAACATAGCTAAGGTGTACAGTTATAGGACATACTGTATTTACAGGCCAGCAACTTGTTTTTGTTGTCTGGGGCCATGGAGATGTAGAGATACTGTTTGAGGGCATACTGGCATGCTCCGTGTCCTATAAAAAACTGAGGAGCAGCAAAAGGTTGCTGTCTTGAATTACCCGTTCATACTTTTCCATACTGCACCTGTCTCTGCATCTCTTCTCAGGAGCCCCTTTCCATCTCCAGTTTTTCCTGTGGCCTCTCTGCCTTACCCTTGCACTTCTAATGGATTGCTGGAGCTGAATCTTCCCAAGCCTGGAGAAGAGAAGCAGGAAACGATCTGGCACAACCAGGCGGCGCAGATCCTCAGACCGATGAGCAATACGGCGATCTGCCATGCGTGAAGGACGCAACCTGGGCGGAGGCCCTACAAAGGAGCAATGTCGTGTGTTATGGTGCAATCTCTGCAGTTAGGAAGAGCATCTTATGATGTGGACAGAGCACATGGCTGCCGCGTGCCAGGCAGGTAAATCAAGGTAATAATGAGGACGGGCAACAACTACTGAAGGTTACTAAAATAGCACAATACACATGGATGGTATTTACCAAACAGGAAATATCTGTTACAAAAGGAAGAGAAGGGCAGAAAATAGGGGGTTTGAGTGTTAGAAAAAGCAATTAGAATGGTTCATCTGCACAGAGTAGTAGATTTTGCTGTAGTCTTTCTCAGAAAATGAATTATCATAGCTGAGATACATAGATAGTTAATTCCCACCACAATAGATAGATAGATATTTAATTCTCCACAATTTTGAACTCCTTTGATGGCAAAGGACTATTAAGTAGCTTTGTCATAAATGTGACTAAATCAGAAATACATTTTATCTGTAACTGCTCTAACAGCAATTATTAAAAGTTATTTTGTGAGCTGTAAGAAATGCAAATATAATTTTGAAAAATTCAGCTTAGTTATTTTTATGTCTACATCACATGGTATTTACTTGTAATGAATAGCTGTATTATTATATAATTATTACATACCCACCAAAAAGTGGCTATTTTACCTGGATCCAAAAGAGTCCTTGGGAGAAAGCTTAGTCCAAGAATTATGTTCAGTTATTGCTATTCAATAACCAATAAAGCCAAAGTTCCTAAACTACTTTTGGATCCAGTTAAAATACACTTTTAAAACTTTTAAAATACTTTTAAAAGCATAGAGTCTTGTCGTTTAAGACCTGAATGTAATTTCCCTAGCCACATGGAGAAAGCTCTCCCAAAGTGATTAACATGAAAAAAACCTCTTGGGAGTAATCAAGTTACATCACTTGCAGTGATGTGGATTATATAAAACATAGGCGTCAGATTTTAAATTCTATCAAGAAATAGTAGATAGGACTTCAAATGAACTATTTTCTGACATGAAGATCCGTAGTGACAGCAAAAATTACAGAGAGTGAGAGGAAATAAATTCACACAGAACAACTAGGATTTCTATTAATGTCGGGATTAAATAACTCTTTTTGCTCTGTAGATGAAGATGTCATTATAACAGCATATGCAATATTGTTATGACATCACAACTCTCACAAATACAATCTCCTTTTTTTTTTTTACTGACTGCATATGCTAATGTTCAGTTATTAGAATACAGTCGGCATGGCTGGGTGATAGAAAACAAAACCTTCCAAAGCCTAAATACATTTACGCAATCCTAAGTAATAACTGATCTAGGAAGTCAGAGATAGTTGGGGTTACTCTATTAGAGAGGGCAAAAACTTCAAGAAAAGCTTCTACAGAGCCTGAACTTTGTTCTTTATACGGCATGTAATTAAGACTAAGGAACTAAGAGCAGACATTAACTACATTCACTACTTTACAGATGAACTGTCCAGCTCAGTGGCATGAGAGGGCAGCCTGTTGGCTTTTATGCTAAACTTCATACCCACTGAATTAGCCAACTGTAATAGATTACTCTTTTTTTTTTTTTTTAATTTATCTGTGTTTCTATGCTACAATCATTACATACCATCCAAATGTCTCAAATAGCTTATGCTATGCCTGTCAATGCTAAATATCAGATGCTCTTAAAAGTATTATCAGCATACCAGAGCGAGAGCTTCAGTCTCTTTTTCTTCTCACTTTTGAACCTGTTGATCCATTTCAGCCTCAAAACCAGATATCAAAAAGATATTTCTTTACCCAGTTGTTACATATCTACAGAGAGAAAAAACAAAATTTGGTATTCTTACTGAGGGCAAAGCTGGGGGAACAGCTATTCCCCATTCACTGGCATGGAGTGGTGGGCCATTCCTCTCATGTGCATTGGCTGACTCCTTAGCACGTGGCACCGCCTAGCACATTAGCTCATTCCTAACAACTCTATCTTGTGTTTCTCCTCTCGCCTCAGAAACACAGCGATACCAAAATAAAAAAAAAAAAAGAAAGAAAGAAAGAAAGAAAGAAAGAAAGAAAGAAAGAAAGAAAGAAAGAAAGAAAGAAAGAAAGAAAGAAAGAAAGAAAAGACAAAAATGTAGAGGCAAGTGCTGAATCAGAAACACTGCCAGCACAGGAAGATCTTAAGTTACTGAAATGCAGGTCTCATGGGGTACTGGAAGGGAAACTGGCTTATTGCAGGGAGAGTTGTTGGGTGACAGAGCATACAGATTTGGAGGAAATCAGGCTTCATGAGTTCTGCTGCTCATAGAATAACTTGTCCTCCCTTCTGGTTTACTTATTGTATTTCAGCAAGCATGCAGAATGTAACTGTTGTAATAGCATCTTCTGAACTGGGAAAATACATAGGACCTGCATTCCAATACAGGTTCTTTTCTTCTAGTTGCTATGCATTAGATGCTGCTCAAAACTAATGCTTGGCGAAAGCTGTTTGAGCAAGAACGGGTGACCATTCCAGTTCCAGGAGACAAACAGCATGTCCAGCTGTGCAGAGAGGAGACAAATAGATTTACATATTCCAATAAGTAAGCCTTCAACTGGAGAAATGTCCCTGTTGCAACATGTAACTGCCTCTCCACCCTTAAAAAAACCCAGACACATAGTTTCTCCCTTTTGCAGTCATTCGTTTACTTCTATTTAACAGGAAATCTGAGAATATCACGCAGCTGTCTGCATTCCCCTTGCAGATGGAATAAATCTTTTTAAAATTTATTCAGATTTGTTTAGGACTAGAAATGTTAGTATGCCTTTGCCCATCACAAAATCTGACATACTCATTTGACACCCCTATGTTATGTTTTCCTTCTGTCTGTTGCCATTTGCGTTGGCAACAGACAAAATCACAAGGCAGGATGTTCTGGTGCTTTAGTGAACCCTGAAAACCACCAAGTCAGTGGGTGCTTCAGGGTGTGCAGCACCTTCCAGAACTGCCTGGTTTTGTGTCATGGATGTTAGCATCTTGACATTGAATGGTTGACACTTGACATGATATGCTCAGGAAGACACATGTACCCAGACATGGGCTGTTGGGCTTTTTTTAACACTTTAACCCTCTTTTGCTTCCTCAGCTTCTCTAGTGATTATCTTCCCTTGCATCACTCTGCTTTGGTGGATAGAGTCTCAGAAGCCTAGCTCTCCAGACCCTCTGGAGAAGAAGCTGGGTTGTGAAATCAGGCAGCAGAAAGGCATGTCAGTTAAGTCTTGTTTGGCATTTTGGTTTTTCTGAACTCTGGAATTTAGACTTTACTGATGACTTTACTGTTTGGCAACAGCAACTGCTACCTAGAAGAAAGTACAGGAAAAACAGAGGCTCAAAGCTACTTTGTGAACATAGGCTTTATAGTAGTTAGGTGTTTGAATGCTTTTTAAGCACAGCCTTATGGACCTTACTGTCTTTCCACACACAGCCATATTTTGAACTAATTCAGAATGCCATGATTTGTGGTTTGATATGGCCTGTGGATTCAAAATGATGCTGAGCTTGTCATTGAGGTTACCCTGGAGAGACAAGCAGATTTGCTTAGATCATTCTTTCCCAGTCTTTGCTAATCTTTGTGCTCTTTAGAGGAGTTAGTGCAAACTGCAACATCTAAAAGAAATTTCTAGAATTACGGTGGTCCCAAAAGAATACAAGAGTACAAAAATACATTGGGCAACAGTGTTAAATTTGATCGTGGGATTCAGAACCCCCATCCTACTTTCAAGACCCTTTATGATACTTGCATAACCACTTAGCTCTGTTAAATGAATATTCAGTTAAATAAAGCTTCACAGCAAGACCTAGCTATCATTTTCCATTGTTCCTGTCACAGTCCTATGCACTGAGATGCAAGTATGTCGAGGAAGCTGGTTTGATCAGTACTGCATAGTCTCAGAAACAAAAATTGAAGGTTTATTGGTTTCCTCCCCAATGTGCAGCTATAGAGACTCGATGGCTCCCATTAATTCTGCATGCAGTCCCAAATGGTTGGCACTGCTGAAAAGTTAAACTCTGTATTTTGTTAAAACTAGCATGTT
>NW_008620732.1:0-5414 GCF_000691845.1 Merops nubicus | reverse complement strand
TTTTAAAAACTGGATTTTTTTTTTTTTTTTTTTTTTTTTTTTTAAACTCACACTCTTCATGGCCAGTGCTCTGGATTTCCTGATTCCACCTTTTCCTGGTGCTAAAGACTAAGGAAGAAAAATCTGCAGATGGTATAAAGTGGCAAAATTAATAAAGCATCTGGCTTGTAACCTCTCCCTACAACCTTCATAACCTACATTAAGTTGAAGGGATATGAAGATGGATATAAGGATAAAATGTTTTATACAAACAAATAATGACAACCATAAACAGACACCTTTCTCTCTGCATAACATTAACTTCCACCCGAAATTAAGAATCTTCTCTGTCTTTTGAAAATATTAATTTTTGCTATTGCATTATACAGAAAATAAACATGCTGCATTTGTATTAGTCTGAGATGTTACATAATGAAACAATAGTCCTTTACAGTGGTTTCAGCAAAAGCTACGTTAATGTGTTGGATGTTCTGTTTTCAAATGGAGAAAAACTATGCAAATTAAGCAAAGGTCAAATTTCTTGTGGTTGAACCCATAAAGTAAACACAGAACATATTTTGTTTGTTTGGATCTTGGGGGAACAAACTGTTTTTATGGTGCAGTAGTTGTATTACACTAAAGCAAGCACTGTAATGTATTGCATTTCAAAATCACATACTGACATCCAACATAATCAGTCTCAATCACAAAAACAAAACAGTTCTGAAAAATGAAAACTTGAAAAAATGCACCTTTATTTTATAAACGCTAACACACAAAGGAGGAAAAAAAACCTGCACTGAATGCTGACATAAACCTTCATACTACTAGGATCTAACAATGAAAATCTGTTTATCATACATGACTTTCTTACATGACTAATTCAGGCTGGTCATTCAAAATGGCTACATTTGAAACACCTGGTCTTGCTAAACACCATTAGCCTCCTCATGATCCAGGTCTTCATGATGCATTTTTTTACTTTAATTCCTACACTTCTGTCTCACTAGGAAAATGTATGATAAAAGAACATCGTACATCATCTTTAATGAACATGACTTATCAGGTATTTTGTAAGTTTTACTAGTAAAATTAAAAAAGATGTTCTCTTAAGACAGTTAGAGTTCAGAACTGGTTAGAAGGAGTGTCTGGAAACCTTTTAAACTTTGAAATTTACTCCTGTTCCATTCAGAGAGAAAAGCAAGATCCTTCAAGATTTCCTGCAAAGAAACCAATAATGAGAAGCTCAGAGTAGAGAATAACATTTTGTTACTGGAACTGCTATGGCTGCAGGGTATCAGCAGTCCATGCACAAGTGCTGCTCTGGAAGGTTTTTTGGTTTTAAGGAAAAATTGCATGCCAGTGCAAAGCAATCTGCAAAAATTCCTATCAACTCTGATCAACAGCTCTGCTTGCCACTAATCACCATTTTCCAAAACCCTTATTTTGCAAAATTCCTAACCTGCTGAGTTGATGTCTCTCTCCCAAGATAAACAATATGCTTTCTTTTGATTTATGAGTAGTTGCATTTGGGGATTACTAGGGAATTATGACATTTCTAAATAAACAATGATGTTGAGCATGAAAATATTAGCCTCTCTCTGTGATTCACTGAAACACGAGCTGGATCTCAGCGTTCCTAAAGGAGAAGTAAGTTAAGCTCATTAGTTTGGGGGTTACAAATAAACACAGTGTGTTTCTAATTATATCGGTGAGTCATAGTGCAAATTAGTAGGATACTTTTGTGCAGCTGAAGTCTGTCAACCTCTTCAAAAAACAGTGTGCTTGTCCCTCTTCCTTTCCCCAGGCACAGCCAACCCTTAAGCAGCATTAGTCCAGTATCACAGCCCTGTCAGTTTAAGTCACAATCCTTAATCTCCTTTAGACAGGGTCATCTCCTTTACGCTGTCACTACATAAGCACTACACAAGGAGGTAAGCCTCTTTGCTGCTTGTGCCAAGTGGCATGAGTGCTGTGTGTGGTGGAGCTCAAGAAGTGTACTATTATATATCAGATCTGAAAACATCCCAGCCACACCTCCTCAGACTACCTCAGGCTCAAAAACATTTTAAAACCTACTTTTCTAGGCTATCCCAGTAATAAAAGGGACCATAAAGAGAACATATTTAAACAAAACCCAAACTTAAAAACAGGGATTCAATTATTATGGTCTTCACAGCCTCATATGGATCAACATTTTGCAGGGTATTACTTCTTCATTAGGGTCATAGGATTTTTCAGATCAGAAGTGCCCTTTAGCCAGCTACAACTCTAGCTTCATGACTGCTTAACTTGTGTAAAATTCCATTCATTAAGAAAACACAGGAAAGAGAACAGAGGTTACTTAAATTGGAAGTTTTGTGTGGATATCTTTTTGGGGGGTGTTGTTTTAAACTGCAGAGACACCATGATAAATTAAGCTTCTTTATGACAGTTGTGATTATTCCTCAACTGCCACATAACAATAGACTGTGTATGCTGTGCAGTCATCTTGGCAGAACTTGCATGTAGGTAATACTATGGTGTATTCAGCATGGACAAAGTACCTTCCCACGGTTAGACTTTCATCTGTCTGTCTAACTATCTAACTATCCATCTATCTATCTATTCATCTCTCTATCCTCCCCCCTGAGCCCACTCCTGCACAGTAGATTACAAGTTTCCTAAGTTAACGAATTTCCAGTAGATCTTTGGTCTCATTTTCCTCCATAAATATCAGCAATAACCCCTAGATCCCTGCCTTGATTCACATTCCTCCCTCTGCTAGTCCATTCACCCAAACAATTCCATAACCAGAAAGGCATGTGCAATACCATTTAACAGTAAGTTTATACTAGAACAATGCACTAATAAAACCAGCAAGACTTTTATGTATTCTCTCCAAGACAAAGAAGGTTTACAGCTTTCATCTGGACCCACATAATTCAGCAAATACGCTAGATTAACTCATGCAAATTCTCTAGTATAAATTAAATTGACACTATACTGAAGCAACTACTGTGTTCACAAAACAGAATAAATGTGGGTTTGGCATTAAGATTTCTTTTATGGTGGAAAAGTCTGTCTACCTGGATAAGACATTCTGGAGCAGTCTGGAAAGAAATTCCCCCCTTGTCCTCCCCAGTGGCTTGAGAGGTTCCATATTTTTTATCCAGTCAAATGGCTCTGCAGCAGTCACAGAATTTCCTGATTTTCTCATCTGGCAGTCCTCCAACAAACTTTACCCTGTGCATCAGAGTCTCCCAGTAGCATCTTGATTCTTACTCTCCCATCCTACATCTGTGAGTTAGCTGTCTCTTTTTTCCTTCTGAAGTTTTTTTCCTATACCCTCAGTATGCCTCTCCTCCTTCCCATGACTTTCTCCACCAACTCTCTCTCAAAATGTTTTTCCCTGTCCTCCATCCCGTCCTGGCCGAGAAATTCCCTTTTTCAGTTTCTACTCCCATCCAAAAGTTTTCTGTTTGTTTTCCATTAAATTAATGGATTTTGTCAAAAACAGATTCTGGTCTGCCTTGAAGCAAGAAAGCTAAATGGATCCTCATGCAGAAAAACTGGAGTTACAGTTGCCTTTCCAGCTAAACAGCCTGTCTGTAGCTCCCCGTATGTGCTGAGAGCCGGCAGATTAGAGGATCTGCCTAAACATGAACATAAACATAAACCTGTGAGCCCAGGCTGTCCATCAGACTACCTATAAACCAATAGACTCCTTGAACTGCTGCCCCAAAACTCTCACCCACTAAATCTTTACATAATACAAGGTTTCTACAAAAACTCTGAAGGAGAGGACAGATTTATTTTATACTGAAACCCAGAAACTATAGGGAGGGAAAAAAAGAACAATTTTGCTAAGGCAAAGGAAACATGTGGTGTAATAATTAACTTGGGGATAACAGAAAATTGTATTTGCACTGGCCCTGTGCTGAAACTGTGTGCAAAACAAGTTTTCATTTGGTCATTAGACACTGAAACTCCCACACATTCAGCACAATGTTGAAATGTAATGAAAAGGCTAAATAAGTGGAAATCCACTGGCGGCACTTCTTCTGGCAATTGACTCTTTACTGTTCTCCCTAACTGGAAACGTCCCACATTCAGCCTCCCCACTGCTGTAGAGACACAGCTTTGCTTTTGCTGTCCACCGTGGAGTGGATCTGCAGCCTGAAGCCACAGCAGCACACACTCAGCCCTTGTAGGGCTCAGTGTCATGGGGCTGCAGGGTCTCCATCCAAACAGGAAAGAATAGGGAAGAAAGGGCAATTGCATGACTGAAAGACAAAAAGCAGACACACAGACATGCTGTGCATCAGAGGCTGCAGTTTCCTTAGCTGTTCTAGAGAATTTTGCTTGGTGCTAATGGTGATGTTTCCAGCTAATGGAGATAACAATCCAAAGGATCAGTTTAGGATTAAATCTGTGCCTTCTCTTTTGAAAACTCTCTTATAACCCTTCTCATCGCTATTAGTGATTCTAGCTCTTTCAAATGGTGTGATCTTTCCAACATATTTGAACTGCTCTTTGGAATTTCATTGCTAAAAATTATGAGGAAGACCAGTGGGAATGACAAGGAGAGGTAACTGAAATTCCACAAGCATGTGCTCTTAAGAACAGGTATGACTGCCACAGCACACATCAAAAAGTGAGTGGACTTTACACATCGTTACAGCCAGACTTGGAGAGAAACAGCTGAATTGCTAAATACACCTCTGAAATATGAAGCAACCTGTTATTTTTTTCTTATTTTCTATCAAGAGATTTTGTGTTGCTTGTGTGTTTTTTTTTATTTCAGTTCTTAGAAATATAAATAATATCCAAAAACTTTTAAAAATTGATACCCAGCAAATTTAGTGACTTTGCAATAGTGTTCATTCTTTTGGTGGACAGGAGATAAATTTTCTTAAAAGGAAGAATCACTTGGGAACCTTAGATTCTTTGCACTAAAATGAACATACACGCTGAAAGAATCCAACCCCCCTCTCCTTTTAGTCTTTCATTTACTTACTAGGTAGTACGGCTAGGAAGGGGGCTAGGGAAAAGGGGCAGCTAGGGAACTTTTACCACCATGCATCCTGAACATTCACCCCATCAGCAGTCCTATTACCTGATTTGTGCCAGCATACAAACACGGATAAATATTTTCTTATGTTTGCAAACACTTAACACAATGTAGCACTTGCTAAGAAATAGCAAGTTTTCTCTTCTCCCTTATTCAAATCCATTTGCTTCCTTCTTGCATCTTTCTCTGTTACTGCTTCCTCATCATTCATGCCAGCTTTAGACAAATGTTTGTCATAAAAATAAAACTAGACCAACCAGCAACTGTCAGAAAAAAACCACATATATTTTAGTAGTTTAAAGATTGGTGCCTTTGTCTTCACTTGGAAGATCGGGTTTTGCACAAACCTGTCATTCCTATATATATATGTGTGTATATATAT
>NW_008620731.1:26400-62686 GCF_000691845.1 Merops nubicus | reverse complement strand
CCTCCCTCCACCTGCTGGCCACACTATATTAATAGATAATATTCATATGTATATTTAATATATTAATTTTATAGTCAAGCATCCGCTTCAGTAGGATCCTGAATGAATGGGGGATGGGCTGTAACCATAAATTACCATCTCCTTAATGTTTTGAGAAATACACAGTTCTTCATGACAATGTAAAATGTGTTTTAAAAAAACACACTTTTCAATTCCAAGACCCACTGCCAATGTTGAAGGTGAGCAAGAATCTCTTAAAAGAAAAATAAAAGTGTGGCAAGGGAGGGAAAAGAAGCTGAGTGCCATGCTCCAGGGATGCACAGAGCAGGTCCTCAGTCCCCAGCACAGGTGGATGTTTGGAACTTGGGTGAATTGCGTGTTGCTGACATTGGTCACATCTTAGGAACTCAGCCTGACCTGAAGCTGACTTAAGAGCAGTGCTTCCTGGGGTAACTGTTTAAATCGTTGCAGACTGTTGAAAGCTTAACTCTATCATGCATGTGTTTATAGAGTTGCTTAATCAGGCATGCACTAGAGTCCTTTAAGAGCAATTTTTTTTTCTATATTGTGTTATGAACTAATTAACCAGGTCAAATTGTCTGCTTACTAAAGAACTAATTTTTAAAAGTAAAGAACTTCCGTTAAGCTTAGGATGATATAATTTCCTTCTAATTTGGGCTAGAAAAGGCCTTTTTTCCCCCCTGTTTTTTCAATACCTGAATGTTACCTGTGCCTAGAAACAATGCAGGTGCTGTGGAAATGTTGGCACTGTTGCAGTGAGAAGCAGGTACCACACTAAATAGAGATTCCCTGCTCCCCTCCCCCTTATCTCTGCAATTAACTACAGCACCATTATGATGATTTGGCAGATGATGGTAACCCTGAAATAATAACACTGTATATTGTAAATAACAGGGGATTCCTATCCAGAGCAGACACTAGAGCTTCAAAGCAAGGGAAAAGACAAATACTGTGCTATTGAAGGCCATAACCTTCTACCTTTTAAAAAAGGATCCAATCTTAAAAAATAACAGGGTAAAAGCCAACTAAATGAGAGTGGTGAAGCTGAAAACAAGGTGGTTTTTATTTAGCTGTTAAGAGTGTGGATCTTTCCCAACACATAACTAAATGAAGGTTATTGCAAAGTCCAAGTGTCTGTTATATCCAGAGGGTTAAAAAGGCAGAACTAACAGAGAGAAGACTGAAGGATATTTCAGTTCCAAAGTCAAGGTATCAGATACTGCATCCTATGTAAAGGTAACTTAGGAGAGCAGGACAACTTGAGGTTTCTTTCTTGGCAGAGGTGTGGATAAGAATCCCTATTTCATGTTTTGATTAACATTAGTAACCAGACACAAAGGGTTTTGTAATAAAATCCTAGGAGAGTGAATCCTCTGGAGTGATTGACTCACTCTGCTGAATGGGTGCTAATGAAGGTCTTCCTGGGGGGTTCTCTACCCAGCATGGTAGTGGAAATCCAGCACAATTAAGCAAATGAATTCTGAAGCTAGTATGGGAGTAGGATATTCAGTATCTTAAAGGATTGGGCCTCCTCATTTGTCTGAGACATACATTCTGTAAAATAAGTGTTGATTTGAGTATCTGATCTAAAGCATTTTAAGGTCTAGGGAACCAAGATAAAACTGAACGTTTACGCTGTGACTGTCAGCAGCCTCACGTCTATGTCTGTGTCTGAATCTACATAATATATTTAGATTTTATATATATGGTGGAAATAGATATAAAACCATATTTTTAATGGGGTCTGTATTTCTTTTGCTGGAGAAGATATACTGTTAAGAACTGTTTTTCAAATACAGATTTTGTCTGGACATGTTTGTCCTGTTTTATCTTCCCAGAATTAGCATCTGAGCATATTGATGCCCGTGCTTACACATAAGACTCTCTTTTCCTTGTCTGTTATAAGGGCAGAGACAACGTAGAGTTACCTGAGGCAACTTTCTCATTATAAAAAGAAATTCAAAATACTATTCCAATGTTAGAATCCTGGGCTGGATTCACGATGTGTCCTGACAGAGACACAAAACAAGATCTAAATTCCTTTCCACTCCAGGTGGAGCAGTGTCATACACAGAGACAGAGTAGCAATTGCAAACAGTGCGAAAGTGGGAAGAGAAACTGAGTTCTTGGGCATCTGCAACTGCTATTGTGGCTAGTGAGGTTTTGTGTGTTAAAGTCAGGTCTACCAGGGAGAGTCTCAGGTTTTTTAATTATTTTTTTTTTTTAATTGTCTGCTTTTTAGTGTCAGCAGATGCACTTTGCTTTGTGAGTAAGTAGATGACCTTTACCTCTGAACTCTATGATATGTACTTCATAATAACTGGTTGGACTACTTTGACAAATTATTAAATTGTCAGGATGCTGTTTGCAGCACAGTCCATTTTTAGAAAGCAGATAGTCAGCTGTTTGGCATTATGTTGGGTAGAAGAGTAGCAGACAAGAAAGGCAGATTGCTTTGTAAGCTATAAAATGTCAGTCAGTAAATACTCAAAGGTCTGGTTTAAGTGAAGAAAGAGTAAATACTCTGGCAATTTCTGTCCATGCATTGGATAATTTACCATAAGCAGGAAACGAGCTGTAGCAGCAAGCAAGCCACAGCAACACAGGTCTGTGCAGCTGAGGCTTTGGTACAGAGTGATGTCCTGTTTGCTTAATGAGCAGATTATTTGGCTTGCATTTCTTCTGATTATTTGGATGTGCAATTCTTCGTTATTGTGAAAAACAAAACATTCTCCTCGTGTTGTAACAAACAGTTTGTGTAAAGAGAGAATGGCTCATAGTCCTCTGTGTGTGGAATCTATAGCTGGGTGTTTCACAAATGTTTGGGTAGAAAACTTTTTTCCTTGCCCGAGGTGGCAAGCAAAGAGGGTCTAAATATATGAAACGTGTGAGAGCTTTTGTCTATTCCTGCAAGGCTGCAGGACTTGCTTTCCAAGGTGTTAATTCTGTAGCTCTTTGTGGATAGGTGACAGCTGGAATCTAGCAGTTGAGTTATTAAAGTGCAGCCTAATAAAAGTCCTGTGGTATTTGTTTGTTAAACATCTCAACAGTTGTAGGTTCTCTGTGCATGAGCTACAGCAGCAGCTCCTGTTTCATCTCACTGATGCCATCACTTACCTTCTGTTGTCTGCCACTGCCTCCTGGCTTGATTTCCCTTGACTGCACCTTCTGCCTGCCCCTCCATCCACACCCCAGCTCCTTAGACAACAGCATTTGAGGACAGTGTTTTGAAAACTCATCTTCAGTTGAAGACTTGAGGCTGACATTATTCTCTGCCTCGTTTGAGCTCATCCAGCCCATCGCTGTTCCAAACAGAAGTGATAATTTTTTATGGTTGCTATATATTTTCCTAGGGATGCACGATTAAGCAGCAAGTCTTCATGTGGCGTGCTGCTCTGCTTTACTCTTGGACATCTGTTAGGCTTGGCTATGCCTGTAAATGTTTGGTTTATGCTGAAAACAATAAATACCTATAGTGATCACTTGTAACCATGGCAGTAGCCTTCAAGGTTTTCGGGATCTTGCCTGGCTGAAGGGAGAGCTGGTGACACAAGTGCTAAAAACCACAAGAGGTGCCACAGGTAGGCACATCTTCACACTCGGGCAAACAAAGAGCAGGATGAGGAAAATTCAGGGAGGTTTTTTTCCTAATTTTTATTTTGTGAAATTAAACCTAATCCAAGAGCGCCGCACTAGGGAAGGGAAGGGTGGCTCTTCAGTTACAAATTGAAGTCTCAGCCTTTTTCTTCTGTAAAGCTCCTCTAGGTCATTGAAACAAAGTAATGATGGTGTGAGTAGTGCTTCAGGAAAAGTGTTTGCTTTGGAACTTTTCACTGGGTGAGAAGAGACATCTTTTATTTCAGTGTTTCGAAGCGGGATGAGACTGAATTGAATTACTTCCCTGTGTTGATACCAGCAAAGCTGCAATCATTGGCCTCTTTGTTCAGAGGATTGAGAATTCCAGTACGTGGTTTAAAGACTGGGATTACATGTAATTAGTGTTAATGCTAATTGCATGAGAGGCTCCATTAAATCGAAGCACTGGTCTATTCTCTTTAGCGGGTGCACTCTAAAATAGAGTTTGGAGCTGTTCATGGAGGAGGTTAATCTCCTGTTAGCAAAAGATAGAGGGAGATATATTCACTAATCCAAGAGAATTATATCTACTTGTTTTCTAAACCAGAAAGTGTCCTTCACCAGCCACTTGTCTCATGCATTTCAGCGTGTCACTTTTCCTAATGATCCGGTAGACAAGCGTAAGCAGTTGAGAAGACTCACAAAATAATGGGTGGTGAACTATCAAAAGATTGCAGTGTGCTATGAAGGAGTGTGGGTGGGGACCCTCGAAGTCAAAGTTTATTTTATTTTAGCTGTATTACCATGGTGCAGTACGTGCAGAGGATGCTGGTGGTGCACTCTGTACTGTGTTGGAACAGAGGACTAGAAGGATTTACCAGGGCAAATCAGAAAGGGGAAAATAATAAACTGTATTGCAGAGAATGCAAGAAAGAGGTTTTTGTGGCTGCTGTTGAAATATAAGTACTGTGAATGCTGACTGCCAAAATATGGGATTTATGGGAAAGAAAGCCCTAAAATATTTTTCCCCTACCAAAAAGAGAAGGAGGTAGTAGGAGGAACCCCTCCAGAAATTGTGGATTTTTGTTATGTGCCTAGCTTCTCTTGAAGTTTTAAATGGCTTTCTGGTGCAATAAACATTTCAATGTGAAGATAGAAAGGAAGACTAAGAAATAAATTAGGCTGCTTATTTTGAGAGAGCTGCATTCAATGGATAGCAGTTCCAAAACACATAGCAAGTTCTGGGTTCAGTAACTCAGTATCCAGGTGTCATTGCTGTAAGAAATGATAAATCAAACTAGGTATATCAATAAAATGCAGATAAATTAGGCATATTTTGAGAGAATTTTTTTTTTTTAAGGCCACGATCTTGAGTGTCCTTTGGCTTCAGTGCTGGACCTATTGTACTTGCTGATATGAAATAGGGAATGCTGGGTGCTGCAGTGATTCAGGTTCACTTTCCATCTTTATTATAGGCAATATCAGACTGTTGTCTTCTACTGCCTTGGCCTGAAAATTTAATTAAGCATGTGCTTAGAGTTGAGCATAGACTAAAGCAGGGATTTTTTTTTTTTTTTAATCTCAACAGTTCTTTCTCAGGTCACATATTTTCTTTGCAGTTTCTTACTCGGGTGCAGAGTCATGAAAAAGCATGATGTTCACATATGATGAACAGTAGCAAAATAATTGCAAAGTGTTATTCTAACCTCAGTCTGGCTCTTGTGTGTAAAATAAATCACAATTCAATCACAAGTAGAAAAGATTCAAAGTTCAGTTAATGTAATTGGCATCAGCCAGTTTTAACCTTCACATCATCAACATCTGTTTTCACAGCCTTGTCCAGTAAGTCTAGATAAAAATACTGTGTATTTTGAAGTTGTCTTTATTGGAGGATACTGAAAGAAGCATCCAAGTGGCAAGTTCTTCTTCCATCAAGCCTCTGCTTTAGGAGTCTGTGAAGTAGGAAAAAGTAATTTTCAAGTCTGGATCAGCACAGCACTTAGTTTCTAGTGACATCCTCAGGTTCTCAGTGGAGCTCATCAGTTTGGGCTGGGGGCTGCTGCTGTCTTTCACATCCACCTCTCAGCCTGCTGGTGGAAATCCCTCTGTATGGCACTGCCTTATGACCTTAGATGTTACCCCAATTGCAGTGTCTTGCCTTGGTTGCTGTAAGATAGACTCTGTAGGAGTTCTATGGAGTGGCCTTCTAGTAGGTGGAAAAAAACCCAGTCTCTAGAGTGCCTAAAAGGTGGACCTTCATGCCAGCTGAGTGAAGGACACAGGGTCATTCTGGCTGGTGTTGAAGTAGCAAGAGAAGTTTGGTGTCTCCAGTACGCTTCATGACAAAGTTTCTTGATATTCTGTCCTAGGTAGTGACTGCTTTAAACTTTTGAACGCACTGCTTGTCTTCTGGTGCCATCTTGTGGCTTTAGCAGAGAGAGGCAGCCTGTGCCACTGCCGGTAAAGATGTTATTTTAACCTAGTGTATTAGCATTTGATACATTTAGGCAAATACAGGCGGTGGGAAACCACCTGTAAAAACGCATGTACAGCTGGATCTGGGAGAGGAAATACTAGCAACAAAGGTCTCGACTTTAGGCTCAGCAAGGTCAAAGTCCTGGCAGGTAGCAATTTTACAGCCTTTAATGGTCCTTGTGCACTCGTGTGAGCTTGGGTTCAGGTTGGGTGTGTCTGTACGTGGATGTATGATGCAAAAGTTGGCAAGATAGGTCCCTTAGAGTATGATCTTCAGAGTTGCTTCTGCTTCTTACTAAGGTATCCCTCCAGGCACTGCACTTCGTATCACTCAAAGTGATTCCATGTTATAATCCTATTAAATAACTTCCTGAAACCATACAAGAACCAGTAAAAGCTGGATTTGTGCAATCTGCCTTCATGATGTTGGGTTTTGCTTTGCTGCTGCAAAGCATTTCATAACATCTCCTATGCATTTAGATACTTTACCTTCATTACTTGCAGAGCCCAAGATTCCAAATCACAGAAGTTTAACAGTCAGCAGCACTTGTGGTGCAGTGCAGTTTGCACATGTGGGACTAACACACAGCACCTTTAGAGCCACGTGGGGCCAAGAAAAATGTCTCAGGGTTGAGGGTCTTTGATAATTTTCTTTGACTATGTGTTTTTTAGAGGGAAGAAGGAGCCTGTGACAAGATCAATGGATAGGTGTGGGGCAGCTTGGTTTCTTCACCAGCTCTTGCAAGTGTTGTCACTAGTCCTGGAGGCTTAAATTCTCAAATGCCTGAAGTTCTTTATCCTTAGAATGGAAATAATTACACCTACTGTTCTTTGGAAAACTAATGGAAGGCCTGCTTGTTGATGTTACTATTAAAGTAGCTTGAATTCTGTAGTATCAGATTCTTAATGTTTATGTACTATATGAAAATGCTTCATTGTATCTTGGTTTGTGATAGGTGTGTATTTTGCATTGCCCTTGAATCCAAGCAGAGTGAGGGATAATGAAGCAAAAAAATCACCCCTATGTTTACATACAGCACTGTGTCACAGGAATATTTCTTGCTGCACTTCTTCGTAGCTGCTGTTGTATGAGAGAGGCTGGATGAACAGATGGAAGCCTTCAGTTTTACACGAAGGGGAAGGAAATATAAGAAATGTGAAATGGAGAGGACACTTAATTGCTTGGGCCAATAATATGGTAAGTATTTGTCTCCTCTGTTAAATGAACAAAAATACTGATACACTGACATTTGAAATGTTTCTGTGGTAATTGCCAAAATATTCCATTGAAAAATGGTACCTTTGAAGAATTGAGTATAGAAGACATTGGAAGATGGTGGTTTAGGTCTCATTTCTTTGTAGATGTTTCTTCTGGTGTTTTCTGCTGGCTAGTCAGTGTTCTCCATATGGTTGCCACTTCAGAAGAAATTAAGAAGAGTAGCTCTACATGTATTGGGGATGATCTCTGCTGTACCCTGTTGTGTGGAAGAGTTTTGACTAATGCAATTTGTTGAAGCAAACTGTCTGTCTGAGAAAGGAATGTCAGTGTAACTCTTCTTTATATAAATAATAGAGCATCACCACCAACCCCCCAAAAAAAACAAACTAATCCAGATTTTGTAATATGCACTTCTAATGTTGCAGATTATAAAAAATGATAGTAATATTTTCTCATCTTGGTAGGTCACTAGAAAAGGCAAGACTTAGGAGAAAATAGGCCCTTTTTGCTGTAAGTGTAATTCATATTTTAAAGGGAACCGTTGCTTTCATGCTGAGTGGTGCATTTCACCTATCACTGTATGTCTAATTGATGGGTCAAGGTCTGTGTTTTAAAGCTCAGCAGTGAGGGGTATGTTTTTAAGTATCATGTCTAAATTCCAAAGTCTTATTTTAAAACCTGATGAAAGTGCTGCTGAAACACTAGCTTTCTTCTTCTATTGTTTTTCCACTCCTGAGGGGAAGCATTTATTAAAATATTTTAAGCCATTTTTCTTTTATTCCTTTCAAAACCAGTTTGATATGAAGTTGTTAGAAATGGACTTTTGTTTATTTACTCCCCTTTAGTAATCACATTAGGATTGAAACTTTAATGAGTGCTTGATCAACATAGCATGAGCTTTTTTGAAGGTTTTGTTCTTTTCAAAGCCATACAATTAAAATATATATTCTAGGTGAGTCTGCTGGGAATGGATAGGACAGTTGAGGAGAGCTATCCCTAGAGATGATGTGCCACATCAGAGCAGAGAATACTAATAAAATGTTGAGAGCCATCTGTCAGAGACAAAAAGCCATGGTCAGGGCCTATCTTTCAATGAAAAATGAAATGACACTTGCCCTCCAAAAGACTAATATATTTGGTTATTGGCCTTTCCCTTCCCCCTTTGCCTTTTTAAAAATTTCTTCATTCTCTAGCAAGGTTTTGTGTTCCATTTTTTTTCTTTCAAAGTCAGAGAAAATCTTTTATAGCCTTGCTTCTTATTGTCTGTACATGGCTACCCAGGGTTTTTTTCTTATACTTTTTTTTTTCCACATTGTATGTCAGCCAGTTAGACATTGCACATTCTGAGGCTGTTTAAACAGGGTCTAATTATGCCTGTGAAGCTCAGGTAACCCATGTTTGGTGCCGTGCCCTCTTCCTCCATGGCCAAGAGTGCAAGTTTTACAAACTGAGACACCTGAGGATGAAATTTTTAGAGGTATTTGGCTGCCTGACTCCCATTTGAACAGGTTTTGGGCTCCTTCCTGATAGGAGGTTGACTCTGGAAGTCCTTTCGGGTTGTGATGCAAATGACATAGTTAAAACTCATATGCTACTGGTTTGAAAGGCACTTTAAATGTAGGATTTTCTGCCTTGTGGAAAAACAGAAGGTGTGACAATGGTCACTTTTAGCTGAAAACCATCCTTAAAGGCAAAGTGGTAAGACTAATAGAAGACAACTTTATTACAATGCAGTTCAAGCAAGACTGCAAATTTTATCAGATGAGCTTAGAAAACACAAGTCATAAGCTTTTTGTTTCTGGTACCCAGGGATCTGGAGTCTGAACATTGCAGATGCTGTGTGCAAGGCTTGTTTTTTTTGTAATCTCGGTGGCTCTTAACCAGAAATGGCAATAGAAGTGTGTTCCACACTCAGTTCTTCAGTAACAAAGATCACTGAAAAAAAAAAAAAAAAAAGGGCCACCACTGTACCACTTACTGCTCCTTGTGATTTTTTTGTTGTTTTGTTTTGTTAAAAAAAATAACAAAAGCAAAACCTGTCTTAGACCATGGACCCCATGTTTAGACTCTTTGACTTACAAACAGTTGAATCTGTACAGCTGGGGACCTAGAAACACACAGCAGGGGGGAACAGAAGCAGGCAGGGGAACCTTTTAAATCAGTTTTGTCACTAGAAGAATCTTAACATGGAATGGCATCCTGGACGCTGACCTTTCAAGGTCCCTTCCATCCCTTTTCTGTGATTGTGGGAGTTATCCTGTAAGCTCAGTGAGCAGAAAAGAAATATCTGCTAAAATACTCTGGTTTATGTGGGGGACTTTTGTTTTTAAATGACTAAGAACAAGTCATTACTTAACATGAAATTAATCTCCATTTTGCTGTTGGAAAGGTTATAGCTCACCTTGTACAAATGGCATGGAAAAAATCTGATTAATGGTTCTCTTTTCTTTTCTCTCTCTCTCAAATGATTTTAATCTTCCTTTCTTTAAACTTTTTATTTTGTTAGTTTGGAGATTCCCTGAAAAGGGAGTGAAAAATCACAGCATACAAAACAAAGCATTATTTAAATATGCTTCTCTATTTTAATATGAGCAGAAATGCACTCCTGGAGAAATACAGTTTGATTTAATGAGCTATCACTTCACATCTTTTCTTTTGGCAGGTTGGAAATTTCTGTTTCTCTACAGAGGCTGTTGTGGAAGAGCTGGGTTTTTTTTATTTATTTCTCCAGTAGTAGCACCAGTGCAACAAGCTGAACTGGTTCATGACTGGAGTTGCTAACCTGCCATTCATTTGCTTCCATCTTTTCATTTGGCATGTGAATTTAAAATATCTATCTCTACTTTAAGCTCTCTGTTCCTTCTGTCATCTGCTGTGTTAGATGGCTCTTTGTATCAATACCTTTTTCTGTTGGCGTGCTCAGCCCTACTCTGAAATTTATGCCAGAAACTGCTCTGACTGCCTTAGTGTACAAAATAATGCAGGATGTGGTGGGTTATTGAATAAAGTTCTCTTGTATTTAAACTTTCAGGGCGTGAAGATACTCGACATGGTCTCCAAGCAAAGAATTACCAATGTGCCTCGAGATGACATAAGCCTTCGCCCAGATATGTATCCCTGCAGCCTGTGCTGGAAGGATAATTTAACGCTGATTATTGGCTGGGGAAATTCAGTAAAGGTGCAATTACCTGTCTTTGTAATAAATGCTTGCTGTTATCACAGACAAACAGAGGATTATTTCTGAAAAGCAAAGACAATCGAAAAAAATAGAATTTGGTTTGACTACAGTGTGCAGAACTCCTGCTGCCATAGAAATGTCATTGGACTGACCCTCATGAGGAGGTGGAGGAGTGGCAGACACCCAGTGGTCAGACCGACCAGCACGTGTCATCCTCAGGGACTCTGCTCTGGGCATTGCAGAGTTTTCCTCTTTTGAAAGATTTTAGTGGGCTGTTGAATGAATTTCTTTTGATTAGCATTAACAAAGAGCAACTTACCATGAGGTATTTTTGGAGGGGATTGTTTTGGAGGCTGAAAAGGTTGTGACTGCTGAAATGACCACATTATTTTGGTCAACTAGGAGGGGAAAAAAAGGGTGGAGGGACAGGCTGCTTGGTGGTTTGTTGTGCTTTCAGCAGGCAACTGGCATTTTGGATGTGTGTGCTGTAATCTGACTGTGGTTTCCTCAGACCAGCACCTGACATGAGTTTGTTACAAGCCTGTTGCTGTTTTCTGATAACACACTGCTACATCACTGCACAGGGGGAAATTAAAACTGCTTGGCAGTACTAGATGGAAAGGGAGGGGGAAGAGAGGTGGGTGAAGTGTAAGAGGTTTTGGAGCATTAAACTTAGGAAAAACTTCATTTGTAAAACTAAGTTTAGCCTCTGTCTTCCCCCTTGTATTGTGTGTGCTTCACAACGTTTGGGGTTTTGCATTTCCTTACAAGTACATACTCTCCTCCTGTCACTAGGAGTTGCAATAGCACATTCTTACTGAAATTGTAAGGTAATGGGACACAAGGTGTGAGAAGATACCAAACCCATCGTATATGCTACTATGAAGAAATCATAGTGAGCTCGTGTTTTCAGCTTTCTCTTTTGTGGTCCAGCTTCCTTCTCCTTTCCCAGTGTATCTGTGAGGCTGTGCACTCCAGCTGCAACTTCCCTGTCTGCTTTTCTTCCTCACCACTGTTCCACAGCCTGTGCATTTCAGAAATACAGAAATGCATGTCTGAGAATGCCTCTGTATGAAAAGGCTTTTCTGGGGGAAAGTTAGCATCGTTTTAGGAACAAGGTGTGAGAAGATACCAAACCCATCGTATATGCTACTATGAAGAAATCATAGTGAGCTCGTGTTTTCAGCTTTCTCTTTTGTGGTCCAGCTTCCTTCTCCTTTCCCAGTGTATCTGTGAGGCTGTGCGCTCCAGCTGCAACTTCCCTGTCTGCTTTTCTTCCTCACCACTGTTCCACAGCCTGTGCTTTTCAGAAATGCATGTCTGAGAATGCCTCTATATGAAAAGGCGTTTCTGGGGGAAAGTTAGCATCATTTTAGGAATTGCAGTTTATTCATCACAATGATCTGAATCTCTGTTTCCTAGATCTGCTCAGTGAAGGAGCGCCATGCCAGTGAGATGCGCGACCTTCCCAACCGCTATGTGGAAATAGGTATGACCCGACAGGGGCACTCCTCCCAAAGGTCTGGAAGCTTTAAAGGTCTCTTTTCACATTCTAGCCTCAAAAAGCTCTTGCAGCTTGGAGGCAACATGTAGTCACATCAATGTCTCCTCATTTTTAGTCAGTGAGGTTGTCATAGCATCTTCCTGCGTAGTTTTGGGTTGGTTTGGGTTTGTGGTTTTCTTTCTTTTATATTTGTAGACTCTTAAATTCTGTGTTCATCTAAAATCAGAGATACTTGAGTGAACAGCAGATGTCTTAACTTTCCCATCGCATGGATTCCAACAGAGAACTTGGGTTTTCAACTTGGTTAAATGATGATCAGGGTAGTACTAAGGAGAAAACAGATAGTACTTTATTTGATTACCTGTTGTTTGACTACACTGGTCATAACTTTTTCACTTTTTTGTTAAACATCTCTGATACAGCGCTTGAAATTTGATTTGAACTTGCTTTTCTTGCCTTTTTTGTTCCCTCTGTGTTTTACGTTCTCTTTTGCTTTACTTGTCTAGCTTAGGTGGTGTGAATAAATTTCATTATTGCTGATTAAAGGAAAAGGTCTTTGACAAAATGTGTATTAAGTGTAGAATGAAATTCAAAGAGACTTTGGAGGGGAATAAAGAGTGTAAACATAAAGTCACAACTGTCTTCAGTTGTGGAGGATTGAGAGAAAGTCTTCTTCTGGGGAAAGGAATATTTATGAAGAGGTAGTGCTGGGAAGATAAGCAGGCCTGCTGAGACTCAGCAGACCAGAACAGAGAACAGATTGTAGACTTCAGTGCTTCCTTGTCTTGACTGTAAGGACATGAGGTGAGATTGTAGACAAGAGTGTTCAGGCAACATCCTGACTCATGTCAGATTAGAGTGGTGCATGGCATAGGTGTATACTCTGCTCTCTGATTTCAGGAAAGAACAGTTTTAAAACAGCTTATGAATTCAACAGGGAGACTTGCTAAACTCTGCAGGAGCTGTGGATATAGAGGGACAGTGACATGCCTGACAGCTGAGACCTGAGAGCCATTTGTTGCTTGAGATTCCAGAGTCCAAACCAACTAATTAACTCTGGAACTCTAGAATATTGAAGAGAATTCTGACAAGGGGAAGTTCAGTCTTGAGTTGGAGCCTCAGATCTTTAAAATAATATAAAATATAAAACTATTATATAAATCTTTTATGTACCTGGGAGTAGCTTTTAGAAAATAATCAAAAGGGATTGCTTACAGGGTGATGAGTGAACAGAGGCAACTTCTACTTCGGCTAGAATGTTTCTCTGTGGAGGAAGCTAGTCTTATGTGGCTGTCTATTGGAACTTCATTTAATTAAAAAAGAAAAAGCTGTCTTCAGAGTATTTAGGTGCAGACTTTAAAGTTAGGGATTTTTGTGGAAGTAACTTTTTCCGCTTACAATTCTTAGCCTAAAATCTCTGTACACTGGAGGACTGGTGTTGTTTGCTTAACCTGTTAATGACGTGCTTGAGCTTTCTCTTTCTGATTTCAGGTCAAAGCACCAAAACAGCTCTACCAAATGCTGTCAGCAGCACTCATTGGATCATGGGTATTAGGTTGGGAGGGGAAAGAAAGACATTATTTGTTCAGGTCTCAATATAACTGACTGCTGCTCTGGATGTAGTCACACAGGTGGTCTTCTTAAGAGCTGTCTGTCATGCCATAGCAGCTATTTCAATTGTATTTCAACTTTATTTTTCAAAGACATAGCTGGAAGGTCTGATTTTAGGAATGGGCAGACCAGCAGCCCGTGTAGGTTTTTTGCAATACCATTAATATCTTAAGTGGATGTACAAGCTGATACTCTTTCATAATGTGAAGAACCTACACAAGGCATGAATATCCTTCAGTGGCAGGACAGATTAATGTCCTTCAGGTGTTTTGACAACATACTTATGAAAAGTGAAACCCATGACACAGTATAACTTTTGCCATGTGTAGTGGTGGGGATTTGGGGGGTTTTACCCCCCCTGCCTCTACAATTTTGCACCTGGAATGAGAAAGAAAAATAGAGTAGGAGACTTCATAGTCACTTCTCTGCTTGCCAGGGTAATACATATGAAGTCTGTGATAATACAGTGTATTCTGATGTTTCATCAGTTGGAGATTTATGCTCTTTTAGAGCTGTTTTGAGGGCCTCAGAGTTCCACAACAGTATCACAGTAAATTCTGTTGGCATTCACTGAGCATGAACGTTTCTTCAATGTTTTGCAGCCCAGAAGCAGAGGAACAGAACATTTCCTCCATTGTAAGTTAGGTCCATAGGGTCCTGTGTAACAATGTCCTCCTCATCTTCTGGGCATCTTGACACATACCTGTGCTTACTCTGAGGCAGGATATATATACAGTGTCTACCATGATGCTAAACCAAGTGGCCCATAACGTGGGAAAGAAACACCACTGAACTGTTCTAGTGGTTTTATTTTCAAAAAGATCATGCTACCATTGGCTGCAAGAGAAATTTAATGAATTATAGAGCTCCCATGCACTGAGATCTGTGTGGCATTGCTAATGTTACCTACACCTTTCAGTGTATTAATGGTGCTTTTCTTCAGTAATCTTTTCTGTTGTCTCTGGTTGTATGTTACAGTTCGTTGCCTCTGTGGGTCTTCATTCAGTGTTGAAGATAAACTCCAATGAAATGTTTCTATTTAGGTTTAAATGTATGTTAGCTGAGCAGATCCTATCAGTTTAGCTCTGTCAGCTACCGCTGTGAAGTGGTGTATTGATTAGAAAGTATTGGTATTGAATTACAGGCTTAACATGGACTAAATGCCATTGTGATCCTTCTTAAAGAGTGCTTGACCTCTGGGCTCGCTCCTGGTGCATGTACAAAAGCTGAACAACTTCTGGTCTGAAGAAGGAGCCCTGCCTCAACTGCAGCCTGTGAGAAGGCTGGTTGCTAAAGAACTAATTAGTACTTTGCAATTAATACGATGCCTTTGCAAAGTGAAACAGTGCATCTAGTCTTTGATGACCTTACCAAGGGGCTCAGGATTTGATATGATTTTATGGAGAAGTACTTTATTTCTGCCTCACTCAGGATGTTAATGGTAGTGGAAAATAGAGATTAATCAGTAAAAGACTTGAAATCAATTAAGAGACCTCCTATTCAATTTATTGTAGTCCAAATTTTGTCTGACAACTCTCAGCTTAATTCCAGATGCCAACCAGCCAGCAATGCCACTTGAGCATCTCTCCTCTCTCTAGTCCCCCAAATTCCCTGCAGTTCTGGTTTAAAAATTACATTTTTGTGGATATGACTGTAACAGCTCATCTGTGTCTTTTGTGAGGGAATAGCTGTGTAACTATAAAAATAGTTACTGGTAAAACAGCTGTAACTGCATGGCAGGTTACCACCAGGTGTTGAGACTGCACATGTGCATCTGAAAAGAGAGCACAGGAATATTTATTTTTGTTTGTAATGTGAGATACTGGGATCTACCATAACAGAGTTTTACTGTTTTTACAGAGGGATCTTAAAGCTTAATTAATGAATGTGATGAGCAGGAATTATCTGTGACTAAATGTCATCTGCTGTATATTCTGATTTATGGAAATGTTTCATTGAAGCAAGTCTGCTACACTCAAGAAACAAATTGCCAGGCAGAAAAAGAAGATAACCCAACCCATTTATAGCTATTCCACTTAGTTAATTTATACATTTTTTGATAAAATTAGTCAGGACTAGCAGACTCTTGAATATTTTTCCCTGCTGGTTAATGAAATTTTTTCAGTTCAATGTGTCATGAAAAAAAGTTTTTCCGAAAATCAGCTTGGAAACTTGGAAACTTAAGCTCCTGTCTTTCCAGTTGTCTTCAAGGATTCCATGGGATTTCCTTAAAGGTTGTGTGTGTCTATAGCTAGAGAGTTGTATGGGCAATTGCCATAGTTCTAAAGATGATTTTTATTCTTTCATGAGATGAAATAGGGATTTCAGCAGCATGGTAGCACTTCTTGTACACACACAGGTAATCAGTGTTACAATTTGCTGGTTTAAGAGCAGACAAAACAGTTATCTAGTTTAATTGAAAGAGTGGACCTCACCAGATGGATGATTGCTGGCATGATGAGGTAATGGGCTTTTTTCCTGATGTTTCTTATTAGTGGGATACTATAACTGAGAGAAAGGGTTTGGTTTAGTAGCATAATTTTTGCTCATTTCCATTCTGTGCTGGTAGCAAGTACAAAGACAACAGCTTTTGGTGTTAGAGGCTTTACAGAGTTTTGATATTAAGCCTAGGTGTTGGTTTTGGTTTTATTCAGTGATAGTACTCAATTCACAGTATCATTTTCATTACCCTGCTTTGTTTTAATGAAAATGCTCATACTCTTTGGCATGTGGCAAAGTTGTATATGAAATGATTGATTAATGATAGATTTTCTCTAAAGATTTTTTTGATCCTTATACACTCGAACAAAAAAAAAAAATTGACTTTTCCAACTGTGTTGATTATAAATAAATAGTAGAGGATGGGACTTAAAAGTTTGAAAGCATCAGGTTTTGCTAAGTAGGACCCCACAGCAATTTTAGCCATATCCTACTACATTGAAGGAGAAGGATAGTCTACTGAAATGCTGTTGCAATTTGAATGTGATTAAGTAAAAAGCTGATTTCACATACAGTGCTGCAAGTAGAAAATTTGAAGGGAGTTCTAAGGATATTCAAACCCAAATAAAAGACCTTCATGTGGGTTACTTCACTGCTTCTGCCCAGAAATTTACAGTTCCTTTGAGTCAAAATTGACATCTCTTTAACAGGGCACATCCTAAGCTTTCCATTCAGCTAGTCACAAGTAGGTCTGCCCTGGAAATCTGAATATATGACAGCTGCTGTGGAGACTTATGGGAGATAGAAAGACTTTCTAAGGAAATACTTAAACTCTGCAGTAAGTGTCATATATGAAGATTTTCAGATAAAAATAGGATGTTAAAAAAATGTGAGATTTGTATTTTCTTCAAGGGTTTTGTTGGATAATACACCTGAAAGTAAGAATGTTCTTTTATTTCAGTAAAAATATACCATGTGTATATGTTTATGCTTTGTGGTTTACTTCTATGCATCTAAAGATGGCTTAAGTGATACATGGGACCTTTTCTGGTCCTCTACTTGGAACTGAGTGGACATACTGTGAAAAAAAAGTTTTTTTTATATTTTTAATCAAATGCAACTGCATGCACATGATCACAGTTAATCAGAACATGCCATTTTCTATTAAGCTTTGTTTTGAATAAGTAGCCTAGCTCAGAAAACCACTGGTGGTGGAGATACCATCCTGAAAACTCTTGAGGGTATTCTCTACTGTGGCCTACAGTAAAGACAGCAAATTTTGCAGATGTGCCTGAAGTAGCTGGTTAAAAGGTAATTTGGGAATGCATGTCAGCTCACCAGAGCTCTTGGTAAGCTAGGCCACAGTGCTGAGTGACTGCTGCTCTTGATACATGGTTAGGCTACCTAAAAATTGGCTTGTTGTTGGCTTTTTCCATTTCTTTCATATTTCATATGCAATTTTAAAAAAAAGCCATACAACAACAAAAGTCAAATGTCCTTTTTCTCCACATGTTAAGTTCCATGTGAAATCTCTGCATGCTAGTTCAGCTCTCTGCTTACTTTCAACATTTTTACAATGTTGAAACCTTGGCCCTGCAACCTCTGACTGTAACCAGAATTTCACTGTAAATCTGCAGTGGAAAAGCAGGGGCTGCTTTTTTTGAGATTGCATTAAACAAAATAGATTTATTTTAGTTTCAGCTCACCACATGTGTGGTTCTTTTAATTCCAGAGGAAGTTGCTTTACAGAATTTGGGTAAATAATGTAGAATATGGTGGTTTGTTTCTGTAGTGTGGTGTGTTTTGTACATTTCATTGAATGAACAACAACAAAAAAAAAGATTTACAGATTTCTTCTCTTTGCTTCCTGGTAATTTGTTTGACAGCTGTACATAGATGCTGAAGGTAGAGTAGGTCCACTGTCAGCATATCTCCCATCTTCTCTTCTGCCAGGCATAAACATGTGTGACACGTGGCGATCCCCTGCTCGTTCCCACTCGCTTCAGCGCTGCGTTTGTTTTCATTGTTTTGGATCCTTTTCAAATTAGCAGCATTTCTGCAATGCCTCCATGTTGGTTTGTGGTTTTTTTTTTTTTTTTTGATCACATCAAAGTGTCCAGAGAGTAAGTCATGTTAACCTATTAGTATTCTGTGCAGCTGTAACTTCTGTAATTTTTTTCAGGAAGACTTCTTTGATTAGCTGCATCAAAGGTTTTTAACAGGTCAAGAAGCACTGTATATGCCAGCTATTCTTTGTTCAAGGCTGTAGCAGCAGAGCTAGAGCATTGTTTTTCAACAAGGCCTCTCGAGGATGAGCTAAGAGAAAGCTGAAAGTGAAACCAAGGAAACTAAACTCTTATTTAAAAACAAAAGTTGAAGTGATGGGTTTCATTTGTTTGTTCATTTTTGTCTCCAGAACAGTCCTTCTGTATGATCCTAAATACACCATGATGAGGATTTTACATTTTCACTTGCAAGGGAACTAAAGTTCCAGTGAAACACACATGATTTGTTTTAACTGTCTCCATAATCTTTACAAATCTCCCCTTCACCATGCTGTTTTCCTCTGAAAATTCAAACCACAATATTTTACATGCCTTTGAGAGCCTTCTCTTGTCACTTTTGAAGGCTGAAAGTTTCTTTACTTGTTCTTTCTAGCCAGCATTACAGATTTGACTTTGTTTTTTATTTTCCATATTTGTCCTACCACCTTTCATATTCTTTTAAAATACCAAATACTTAACTGGGAATAAGATACATTATGTAGATGTTCCTGACCTGGCTTGTTTAAAATCGTCACTTAGCGTGTGACACAGTCAGAGTAATCTCATCAGTCTTGCAAGCTAGAACAAGATAACTCTGTACAGGATTACAAATGTGAAATGATTCTCTCCTAGAAGAGACTGAGTTCCCTACCCTTTGCCCCCCCAGTGATGTCAAAGTGTCAGCAGTCATTAAGAGAAAACCAGGATTTGCTTATTCATTGAGAGACGGATGTCAAATCTGTACTTCATTTGACAGTATTTTTTTCTCCTTTAACAGTAAGGTGATTAGTTTTACTGTTACTTCTCATTACCCTAGCTAAAGAAAATTAGCTTTATTTTTAATGTCATGATGCTGCTTTTTGTTTGCTTTGCTAAAATAATTAGTAACTATTTTAGTAAACAGTAGATATTAGTAACATAGCATGCTAAGCAGTAAGCAAGGAAATGTTTTTTTCTATTTGCACTTCAGTTCTCCTAAAACCATGTTTTGGGGGAAAACGATGATGCATCTGATTTTTATAAAAGCTTATAGGTCTAAGTTTTTCCTAATAGAAGCACTTGGATTCCTCTTTTGGGTCCCATGAGAGCAGAGCTGCACTACAAATCCAGCAGAAAAAAACTAAATCTCTGTTTCTGTGGCAGAAGTCTGCGTTTAATGAGCCTTTTTGTAAATACAGTTTAGCTCTCTCTTTCTCAAAATAGTCATCATGTAACTGTCTCTATTTCAAGACCAAATTTGGGGAAATTACATTTTCAGTTTTATGAACAATTTCTTTTCAATTTTATGAAAGGGACTATTGAACTGGACGTTTTCTTGGTAATGAGGGTGTCTGTAAATCTTCCTGTGATGTTTAAAATGATGATAAATAAATAATGACCTTTGTGTTTTCATCTATCATACCAATAGATGTAGCAGGTGTGATTCTCTTATGGCCACATGAACTTGCTGTGAATATGCAAACCAGTGAAGTTGTTCATATATTGCCTATTTTACTGAGTTTGGTTTTGCTTTTGCTTCCTTTTTTTCAATATGATTACTGAAAATCAGGCTATTGATCTCAAATGTTTTGTCTTTAGCATGTCTTAGAGCACAAACATTTCTTTTTGCAAGCTTTAATGAATCTTTTTCTGTTAAGTTTAATTTTTCATCTTGCTGATCCAACTGGGAAGTCTGTAGGGGTTTTTTATGTGTTAAATCTTAAATTTCTCTTAAGTGCTACTATATACTGTTGATTGGCACAGAAAATCAGTTGTGTGTTTATCTTTGGGAGTTGGTTCATACACATCCATTTAACAGTCTGCTGTCTTTCCTGTATTTCAGTTTTCCAGTTTGACACTGAGTTCTACATCAGTGGACTTGCCCCTCTCTGTGACCAGCTGGTTATACTCTCATACGTAAAGGAGATTTCTGAAAAAACGGTAACTGGTTTTATGTTTCTTCACAGCAGTAAACTGCCCTGTGATTTGGGCTGTAAGCTAGTCATGCAGGTCTGATTATCTGTGGAAAAATTAGTAGTTCACTGGTAGGGAACAGTGCTTGAAACTTCTCTGACCTTTAGAAGCCAACCAGTGGAGGTGGTGTTGAAGATCAATATCTTTGAGAAGTTCTGTCAGGGTTCCTTTATTTCTTGCAGAAGGCAGAGAAGGTCTCTAGATAGTCCTTTCTCTTTTTCCCTTCCTTTTCTCCCCTCTCTCATTTTCTCTCAGTTTCTCTTTCTATATCTGCACCAGAAGAAATTAAGAGTTTTTTTAGCCATAAGAGGGCCTTGCTGTATCTTAGAAGAAATGAGAGTAGTACAGTTGATGAACTCCAGCAATAAGAATGATTGTGCCAGGGTGGGATGCATGATTACAAGTGAGTGGCATAATCTCCCTTGCTTCCAAGACCTTTAGTTGTGTACACCTAGATACATGTGTAGACAGGTAGAAATTAGAATTCATTTCAGCCATTTTTACTGCACATGGGTGAGTGCCGTGTCTGTCTCCAACATTTATTTCATATTGCCAAATGAAAAGTGAGGCAGTGGAGGAAATCCTTGAAGTTGCAGTGTGAGAATGGCAGATGCTCTTGATCATGGCTTTGATAGTATGTCTGCGTTAGACAACCATCACCATAGTAACCTTGAGCAACTGGGTGCACAAGTTGCTAGGCAATGAAATGCTGTAGGTTCAAACAAATGCTTGAGCCTGCTGAAATCAATAGGGTTAGCTTCTAGCTCTGCTGCAGGATGTCAGATTATTATTTCTTTATTTATATGAAGGAGAAAAATAATGTCAGAGCAGTGTTTCCCAAGAGAGTCAGTACAGTAGTCCTCTAGTACAGGGCAACCTGTGAAAGAAGAGGCAAACAAATGGGATAAGAAAGGGGGGGGAAAGGTAATGCTAGGTAATCCTGAAATGCTAGGGAGCAAGGAAATTGGGAAGCCACTGTTAATGAAGAAGTGGCATGGGTAAAGAGCTACTGTAAAGGAGATGGTGACTGATAAAGGTCAAGCTCATTCTAACTGGTTCAGGAAGGACAGATCAAAAGAGTATTTCAGATGATATAATGGTAACAGAACATAGGAATGCAATGGTTGATGATAATCTGTGATAGCCCTGAAAACTTCCATGACCATGAGCAGAAAAATAGTGAATAAACTCAGGGGAGGATTTAGTTAGACCTCTATCTTGTCTAAACCTCCTTCTCTGCAGTGATCTGTTCAAGGGAAGTAAGCCCAGAGTATGAATAACTTCCCGTTGTGTTTCAGGAGAGATTACAGCTACTCTGTGAAGCAAAACTTAGCAACTTGTATGGTTTGGAGCTCAGTGCCCAGTGCAAAGTACTGGACCTTTGGGAATGTCTGTAGCTGTTGAATTGCAGCCTTGTTTGTAGATGACCATCATTTGACATTGCTAAGGTAAACCATGTAGGATGCAACTAAGATATTGGTGTTTTCCTAGGAGGTGGAGTGTTGTGCAAGGCCTAGGCTGGATATTGTGCAGCCCCTACCTGAGTCCTGTGAAGAGATCTCTTCTGATGCACTAACAGTACGAGGATTTCAGGAAAATGAGTGTAGAGATTATCATTTAGGTATGTGTTCTTAATATTTTGTTTCCTTTTCATAACTCAGTTCGAAAAAAAAAAACCTTGATTTGAGAGACCTGGCTTCCTTTTTCCTTTTTATGTCATCATCTTGAATAGCTGTCTGTACCTGCTTATGCTACTGAAGTGTAAAGTGGTGATCCACAAGAACCAACCATCTGAAAGAAGACAAATGCACATATTTAAGCATTGTGATTTATAATGCCATCTATTAAGTCAGACATACTGGGGAGGACAGAAACACAGATCTCATGCAGTGTCCACTATTGTGGAAGGCAGTATCTTTGATGGAGATGTATTCAGCACATGATCCATAGTAGCTCTTGTGTCTCTTTGGGCACAAAAGGACTTCAGGAACAGTGAAATGAGTGGTGCAGTGTCTGGAAAAGTTGCTTTGGAGACAAAGATGGAATAACTGTAGTTTCAACAGCAAGATGCAACTGAATCAACTTAAAAGGGGCACACTGATGTTTATCTTCCCTGTACCAACAAAGCTGTCAGTGTGTAACAGACCCCAGATTGGTAACAAATAGAAACTGGAGTTTGGCAAGTTGAGCCTAGAAGATGGGTTTAGTTCTGTAAGAGGCAGGGAGATAAAGCTCTGGCACAGTATGCACCAGAGTCTTTTAAATAAGATAGGATAGTTTTCTGATATATGTGTTGTAGTTCAGGAAGATGCATGACAAAGCTGTTGCAGAATTCCTTGGTGAAGATTATGTAGCCTGTGTTATACAGAAACATTCCTTCTGGCTTTTAAAATCCATGAATCTGATTTTTAAACATCTTCTCTGGCAGCATGTGTCAAATCATAGGCTTGGCAGGCATCTGTGTACATGAATGCCCTTAAGCCACAAGAAATGTAGCATATCTCCTCCTAATCTCCAAACATCTCTGCTGCTATCAATAGAGTTGGGATTTCTTTATACCTGTCCCTAAGCAGAACACTGATATCCACAGTTGTACTTCTACACTTGATGAATATTCTAGTTAACCTGACAAGTCTAAATTTTTGACATGGCTTTAAGACAGGCATTATTTTGTGAATTATTAGTTCAGGAGTGTGTTTGCATGCATATACAGATAAAGGATGGGGGGTTGTTTTCTTTCCAACCTGGGGGGTTGTTTTTTGTACCTACAAAATATTGATGGTGTTTCTTCATGGGTTCTGTGGAAATAATAACTATTCTGAACAGTCATCTTCTGTGCTTGATTTTTAACTGTGAGTACATTTTTTACTTCGAGCTTACTCAAAAATAAAGGCTTATGGTATAAGGAAATGCATAATACATATAACTTTAACTTATAGCATTGAGAATGCATTGCTGTAATGATGTGCTGTGTCCCCAGGGGTTATGGCGTCTATCATTTATGCTTTTGATGGCCTTGACCTTGATGGGGAGGAGAAGTTTATTGCAGGCTATGTAGTGTAATAGTCCTCTAAAAGTATAATAATGTGTTCTAAACCATCATAAAGTTTACACATAGTGAATGAATCAGAATTTGCAATAAGCTGTAGTGATTTTTTTTTTTTTAAAGATATTTTGCCATTTAAACCAGTTTTAATTTATTGGGGAATATAACTTCCCAAACAAGCAAGTTCTGCAGGAGTAGCCTTGCTGTCTTCCTTGCATCTCCTCTTTTGAAATTCCCCTCAAGGGTGTACTAAAAAGCAGGGCTCTACTTAAGGGAAATATAATACTAAAAATCCTGTGCATGCATTTGCAGAGTATTCGGAGGGTGAATCGCTTTTCTATATCATCAGCCCAAGAGATGTGGTGGTGGCCAAAGAGCGGGACCAAGATGACCACATCGACTGGCTTCTTGAGAAGAAGAAATATGAAGTAATTTTTACCCTCTTTCCTTTAGGCTTTTCTGGTTTGGAGATTGCAGTGGGATGATGAACTTCGCTAGGTCATTTGGACTGGGTAGCTTGTGTTCCTACAGTCATTAACTAAACAGTTGTAAAGGGTAGGAGTTGGCTCTGCATCTCTCCATCTCTCTGGAGAGTTAGTCTTCCCGCTGAAACAACTCATCTGAATTGCACCCAAGTGAAGCAGCTGAATTAGATGCTGTGAATACTGCTCTTGGCATCAGATAGGAAATGTATTGGCTGTCACTGGAAATTACTAAAGCTGAGTTTTGACTTTAAAGCAGCAGAACAGTTAACTAATGAGCTATGTGGATATTTTTCTAGATCTGTCCCAACTAAAGAGGGAAGGGCAATGGACTTGGTAGGTGGTATTAGATTTTACCCATTGTGTACTGTTTCCACTATAGAACAGAAAGGCTGTTTAGGGTATTGTGCATTGCTCCACATTACTTACCTTTGGTGTTGAAGCTTTTAAAAGTAATATAATATGGGCTTTAAAACTAAAATAATGTGGGCTTTAAAACTAAAATAATGTGGGTTCAAACTGTAGATATTGGTGCTGAAAGTGGTGTTACTCACAAAAAAGCAGAGCCAATATTAAAAAACAATGGTATACAGCTTCCTTGGAAAAAAAGCAGCTCGGTCCTTGGTTGTGTAAATATTGGTGTGTTTAAGCATGTATATGTAAACACCTAAAACAGCAATAATAAATTCTTACAGACAAAATCAACACACACCCAGTGTTCTGGACTTTGATGTCTTGCAGTTAATGACTTAGAATACTTGTTATGATGCATAAAGTAACTTAAAAATTCTTATTCATGTGTTATTTGTTTCATGCCCCTTATAAGGGGGGAAAAAACATGTGAGGGAGCCATGGAGCACGTATTCCTTTTGTTAATGCAATCATGATATTCCTCATGCAGATTTGTTTAAATCCTTGTGGATGCTTTTGCATCTGAATAGCAAACTCATATGATGAGTGCAGTTTTGCAGTTTATGTAAATCATGGCATTTGGTCCCTGAAGACTCCAGTAATTTGCAAGTGACATCTGTGAGTGTGCCTTTAGGAAAGCCATTCAGGGTAGTAGATAGCTTGTGTGTTATGATGTATGTTAAAGGTTTCATTTTTGTTTGTAAAAGTGCCAGCTTTGTTCTTGTACACTTGAAAAAAAAAAAAGAGTAGAAGAATGGCAAATGACACTTAAATATAAACCAGTCTGACTGGAATAGACTTTGGGGCTGGGGAGGTACAAGGGAGCCTTCTTCCACTCCCTTTCCTGATCATTTTTGTCACAGGTTTTGGTAGTGAAGGATCCTCATTTGAAAATGATGCAATGTGATTGAATTGTCTGTTTTGTTGTAATCTTATGATTTGATCCTAATATAATAATGGGGAGTGAACCCAGATGGAAACAAAAGTAGTTTTCTCTTTGGTTGACTGCTTTTGTTTGAGTGTGAATTCAAAGCTGTTCATCCAACCATGGCATTAAAAATTCTAGTGCTTCAAACACCCCACTCTGAAAAAAATGGTTGATTTATGCAGTTCTAGAGCTTTCTGTATTGTAAGTTTGTGTATTTGGCTAGTTTCTCTGTTTTCTACTTTTTGAATATAGGAAGCTTTGATGGCAGCTGAGATCAGTCAGAAAACCATAAAAAAGCACAAGATTTTGGTAAGTCTCAAAAATTCTGTTCACAACAAAATAGCTGATTTCTTTTGGAATGCTGCAAGGTGCTTCAAATACATTCCTGGTTCTGTATTCCACCAGACAATAGCTGTTAGGTGTACTGCAGCTAGCATTTGATTTCTTGTTTTCAGCTGCAGAAGAGGCAAGTCAGTATGTGAAACACAAAGGGATCTGAGTTTTATGAAGGTGCTGTTGACATTAAAAAGAAGGGAATTCCATTGATTGCTGATGGAGTTTTTCTTTCCTTTTACTTTTGTATTAAATGTGCTGTTGTTCCAAGTAACACACAGTATTGCAATATTAGAGACTGGGAGGTGGGGTGACACATTCCTCTTGAACTTCTACATGTGGCAGGGTTTTGGCAGGACCTTAAATGGTGCAATTGGAAGACCTTTCAAATTCTATTGAAATTCAGTTGCAGTTTCACCTCTCTCTCATGTTGCTTTGCAATTGTCATTATTTTACATAGTTAAGCTCCTTTCCTCCTATATACTTATTTCCAGTTTCTGTAGTCCCTTCACAGAGCAGATAGTTTAAGACAAAAAGATTAAGAGAAAAGGGTTGGGATAATGTAATAGCCACAAAAGCTCTTTTTTTATTGCTTTTATTTAACTTGACCTCAACATGAACACATGAGTATTTCATTAATACTGCTGCTTCTTTAAATGGGGGGTTGAATTTAAGTACAAAATGTTAGAAGATGTGTTTAATTTTTAGACAGATTAATGCTATAGTACTGCACACTGTTTATCAGTATGTCTTAAAAATTATTTTCTTATTGTGTGGTCCAGAGGTTGAGTCAAGTTTGTTGATTTGGATACTCTGTGACCCTTGCAAAAGATGTAGAGAATTCTTGAAGTAGGTCCTGGCAAGAGGAAAAAAAGAAAGGGAAGGAAAGTTGAGTTTTCTCTTGGTTTGCAGGAATTTGCTTCCACTAGGATGAAATTCAGTGTGGGTATATACAAGCAGAGTTGCTGAGTGTTTGGTCTCTAATGCAAAACCCATGGAACGTGCTTGCAGAAATCATGTTGACATCAAGCCCTAAGTGAAGGATTAGTGGTACAGGGATTTAAAAAAACACATATTCTCACTGCCCAGCATCAATCAGACCAATGACACCACACTCACACCACCTGACAATTCTGATGGTGTTGGGGATTTTTTAGGTTGCTGTAATGACCCCTGCACCTCTTGAATAGAATGCAAGGGTCCTAAACAACCACAGAACTACAGCTCCTTTCCTTATGTCGGCGAGCTGGCTAACAAGAGAAAGAGGCTGCCAGAAATCTTCATTCTTGAGAAAGAAGTTGAAAATACAAAGGTGGTTCCTACAGTAGAATGAAATTCTAAAATCTGGTGTTTGTGCATGGTTGAGGTTTTCTTTAGAAGCTTGTAGTAAGTTGACCAATTGAAGTTATTTGGATACCTCTGTTGATATTCTGCTCCACTCACTACTGTCCTTGATATCGAGTAAATAAATAAATAAATAAATTATCTTGTGCCTCAGCTGACTCATGTTTATTTTATGGGAAACAAAGTCTTCTTTTTTGTTGTACAGCTCTCTCTTTTTTTTTTTTCCCTTTTTCTGGAGACAAAGTGCTTTCAGTGGTGTGATTTGGATACCTCTGTTGATATTCTGCTCCACTCACTACTGTCCTTGATATCGAGTAAAAAAAAAAAAAAATAAATAAATTATCTTGTGCCTCAGCTGACTCATGTTTATTTTATGGGAAACAAAGTCTTCTTTTTTGTTGTACAGCTCTCTCTTTTTTTTTTTTTCCCTTTTTCTGGAGACAATGTGCTTTCAGTGGTGTGATTCTCAATCTATGTAGCGGGTATGCCAGGCTCTATTGGCCTTGACAGCAGTGTTGAGATTGCAACAGAAAGCACGGATGTTTTGCCAAAATTTTAATACACTAAATGCCTATCACAAAGATTTTGTAGCTGACCTGTGTGGTAAACTCTTGAGAAGGGGAATTTAGTATATAATAATACATAGTAATCTTATTAAATTCTTGGTAATTTGTTTACTTTATGGAGCAGTAATGGGATTTATTTTCTCAACCAACATTTTCCCCACCTGCAAACTTCATGTTGATGAAGAAAGTGTCACATACAGTGGCTGATAATTTCCTTATCAAGATAACTAGTGCAAGCACTGAATGATCAGTGGATGCCTTTTGAACAGTCTTTAATCTTGGTGGCACAGTCTTCTCAGCATCAGTGGTGTTATGAGAATTATTTAAAGAAGGATCTTAATTTGAACCCATGAATGGTCTATGCAGGTATTTTTGATTGACTGCTCTCTGGGCTCTGCATCTAGAAGAGAACTTGGAGTATCTACGTAGGGCCTGGTGCTTCGTACAGCTGGAATGATAGTTATTGTGGCAGATAAGTAACTGACTACCAAACTTTTATAACTAATTCTTCATTTTTGTTTCACTTAGGACATTGGCTTAGCCTATATAAATCATCTTGTGGAGAAAGGAGAGTATGACCTGGCTGCTCGGTAACTTCTTATTAAAGATTTTCTTGGCTGGCTAAAGTGTGTCTGGGGTGGGAGGGTGTGGGAGGTGGAAGAGGGAGAAGAAAAAGCAAATGATTGGTTCTAAAGTATTTTGTGATGTTGATTTTCTGTGTGTTCTCTGAAGTTTCAAAACATATAGATGTAGTACTGTGCCCTGTGTTTTCTTGCCTGTAGTGATTCAAAAGTTACTGTAAACTTTCTGAAGTTTAACTAGAATTGACATATACATATTTTTGAAAGTCAGCCTTGATTTTTCAAAGTCACATTAGATTTTTTTCAAAACTGAGGTTTGGATTTTGATAATCATTATTGTGTCATTACATGTAAGAGCATTAGAAAATAATTTGTGGTTATGTGGGTATAAAAAATGTCAAATATGGGTATCTAAAATAAGGATGCATGTTTAAGGGTAAGCATACTTTTTAAGTGCTCAGTTTTTCTCAGCTGAGATTTAAAAACTTAACTCATAAAGCTAATTGGCCCTCATCAGTAAGGATGAATTCATACTAAGCAGTTAAGTCCTCTTTGATGCAACAAAGTTGTAAGATCTCAAAGGAGGAGTACCTGGCACACTGTTTGAACCAACAGTTGCCAAAATGAGTCACCTTTGAAAGTGTCTTGATAGGGAGGAGGAAGAAGAAAGGAATCCTTGCAGTAATGCTGTCACATTTGTATTAATCTATGTACTTACTTTTGTTCTCTCTTTGATTTCTCTTCCAGAAAGTGCCAGAAAATTCTTGGCAAAAACACAGAACTCTGGGAATTTGAAGTTTACAAGTTTAAAGAAATAGGTCAGCTTAAGGTAAATGCATTTCTGTCTCTGCACTCAAGGAGTTGGCATGCTGGTATTTCCTGCGTGCCTCGGCCGAGTCTCTAAAGGATGACATTGGATGATGGCTGATGACATTGATGACATTGAATGGCCCTGGTGTGGTAGGAGGGTACAAGGCCTTTACTTGCAAAGATGCTCACAGTTCAATACCTCTTTCCCATTTGCTTTTCACTCCCTTCCACTATGTCCTGAAAAATTCTACCAAACTCCTAAGGAACATGGCCTCTGTGAGTGCCAGCCTCCCCTGAAAAACCAAAGTCCCTTGCAACAGAGCCACAGCTTCAAGTGTCCAAGAAGAGTTAAACTGCAAAACAACAGGGAGCACCGATGCTGTGTGCTAGAAAGGGTGGCAGGAAAGAGGAGCAGTCTGCCTTGTCCTGTGTTTTCCCTGGTCACAAGCCAGCTACCCTAACGGTACATGTTTAATGTGAGATTCTCAGTTAATAAATTGCCCAGGACACGAGGCTCTAGTGCTGTCACTGCCAAACCAGTAGAAAATGTTATGCACACTCCCTTTGCTAACACGTGTGCATTTATTTCTGAATTTTATGTCTTCCTATTCAAACTCAATGAGCCTAAAAGGACCTATTATTAAGATCTCACAACGTGCAGTCTCTTGCTGGTTTTGAGCTGTTTAATTCTGTTCAAAGTGCTAAAGTGTTTCATCATTCTGGTTTTCAGAAATGTCTGGCTTTTGTTTTAGAGCCACTCCGGTGCAAGAACAGCCTTGCCTTTCGTATGAGTGCTTAGTGGTTCAGTGCACTCTTGGCCACCTTGGAAGATGAAATCTCATGTTTCTATCTCTTTATTTCAATCTAATAAAGGACCTGAGTGCAGGTACAGGTGAAATTTTGATACGCTGCTTCTTAGTCCTTTTGCGTTCATTTTGTTTTTCAGATGCAAGTGTCTGGACTGTATGTTTTTCTTGTCTCCACTTATGTCATCCAGCAGACTGTAAAATATAAAAATATTTGCAGGTTTGCTGCAAAAACATCTCTGCTAAATTACTGCCTTTCTAAACAGTTGGTTGTTTTCAGCACCTTGAAAGTGGACTTAGAAAAACATAAGATGCAGGCCATTAGATTATTCAGCTTGAAGCTGCAGTTCACAGAATCACAGAATGGTAGGGGCTGAAGGGACCTCTGGAGATCATTTAGTCCAGACCCCCTGTTGAAGCAGGTTCACCAGTTCTAGAAGATGTAATTTTTATTTTACTATTTCAATTGCATGTAACTTTTCCCAGATTCCTAAAGAGATCTGAGTGTCATAATGGATAAGATAAGCCAGATCTAAGTTGAAGCAGTTCTTTAATGCTTGGGGTCACTCGTAAGCTATTTGGAATTTTTACCTTCTTACTGAAGTGTATTTTGAAAGAGAATTTTTCTAAAGAATTTGTGCTGCATTTAAGTGGTTGCTTAAATCTGATGTTTCCAATCTAACGTGATTTGCCAATAACTAAGGTGGCAGTAAAAGTAAAGGTTTAAACTTTTCTTTCTGCAGAGGGACTAATTAGTGATACCCCAGTGTCAAAGCCTGCGGGGTGTCTTGTTTATTTGCTTGTGGGGTTTTTGACTGTTCTGCACTGAAAGGTCCTGTTTGGCTGGACAAACCAGACCAGAGGCTGTGTTTTGGTATCTCAGTGTCTCTTGTGTCTTCAGTGAATGTTGTCTAGTAAACCTTGTTATGGCAGTTTCAAGATTTTAGAGCCTTGAGAATGATCTGCTCCTCTTCTCCTCTAGCATCAGTGGCTTGATGGATTTACATGCTCGTGCTTGAGCCCCTTCAGTGGAAAATGCCATGTCTCAGCTCAAACAGCTGAGGAAGGTGGATTTGAAGGAAGCTGCCAAACTCTGTGAGTGCTGGCTGATGTGACATGAGGAATATGCTCCATTCTCTTGACTCTGCTGTGGCAGCAGAGTCTTTCAGCAGGGGTGCAGGAGGATCAGCTAGCAGCAGCAATGCTTCAATGACTAAAATGTTGGCTAGAGGACACATGGAAGACTTGACCTGTGTGGTGGGCATAGCATAGAGCAGCAGTATCCAGACAACCTCTTTCATCTCATATGTATCCTCTGAGGAATGAATAAGTGTGGTTTGGGCTTATTGGTGAGATGGTTTAGGTTACCTCATGTCAAGTTTTACATGAGCTTTCTTGTGTATAACCCCTCCTTATACCTGTTGTTCAAAAGTCTGGAAGCAGGACTGAAGAGGAAACAAAGAAGAAAAATATTTCCTTTTATAGTATCCTCTTCCAAGTCACTTTCACCAATTCAGGAATTGATGCAAAGTTGTCCTGATTCTGGAGCTTTTTTTTGTGTGACCTCACCCCTTAACTACTGCTTGAAAATAAAATGGGAAGTTTATAACCTCTGGCATGGGTCTTAGTTCACTCTTGTGCCTGGCCTTAAAAATAACTCGGGTGCTTCTCAGTCTTTGCTGAGCACGGGGGCCAAGCTTCAGGAGGGGGCTGTGCTTTTCCTTCAGAGCAGAAGGATTTGGGGCAGGAGAGGTTTCCTTCCTGAGGCAGCCTGGCCTCACCTGCACCACCCTGCAGCTCCATCTGCGAGCAAACCACAGCCAAGAGGTGCAGCAGAGCCCATCGGGCAGCGCTCTTCCTTCAGGAATGGCAGCAAGGTCAAAAGTAGGAGTGAAAACAGCCACTGGAGAACGTCCTCTGCCCTCAGGTCTCCAGCTGATGGCAAGCTTGCTTGCTGCATGCTCAGGAGATGGGTTTTGTACGAGCGGGTCAGGAATACGATTCCCCAGGGCAGCTGGCAAGACCATGCAGGACCAAGCTGTTAAATTCTGTGACAGATGGTGGGAGCTGATGTTGGCAGTGCCCGACGTTTCAGAGACTGCCTAAGCTCAAACAGCTTGGGGAGAGGCCTCCTGTGAGCAATGAACTTTTAATTTTTGCAAAGTCATTAACAATGCCTTTTTTTTATTGGTCTTTTATTTTTACCTCTTTTTTCACCTACCGATGGAAGACTTTAATGAAGTATCTAACTTAGCCAATTGTTTTGATTTAAATTTTAGGAAAATTAATTGTGAATAATCTTTGCTATCTGTAAAACTGAAAAAAAAAAGATGTAATGAGATGTTCTTTGTCCTGCTTTATTTGAATGACGTCAGTAACAAAAGGCAACTGCATCCTGTGCCATTAGTGGGCAACAGGCAACACCTTTGAGTGTTTGGAAGAATTTCATCGGTGTGGGGCCTTCAGCTACAAACCCCAAAGTCCCAACACACCTGGTAGCAGTAGGGTTTATTTTGGCAGAGAGCAATGACCTTGGCCTCTAGTTGCATGGAATAATAGTGCTAATAAGATGCTGTGCTGGAATCCAGGGTATGAACTGATTCATTCTGGCAGGTTCTTGTCTCCTGCCTGCCAGAATTCAGTTCCTTAACACCTCCTGTAGAGCAACAGATCACACGCCTTCACCCGTTCCGTGGAGAGACGTGTTCTTAAATTAATTCTCATTAGGGTGGGTAAAAATAGCTGGCAAAACAGAACTCTTCATAAAATGTAGAAACATCACAGTAAGTCATAAATCAAAAGTACATATTTTTCAGCTAGTGAATGCTTATGCCTTTTCACAAGATACAAGACCAAGGCTGGACAAGGTGGACTTGGAGAACTTTCTTGTTTTGAGGGGCCTTTTAAGGATTTTATTTTCTCAGTGACTAGCAGTAAATATTCAGATTTCTTTATGTGCAGTGGTTGATTCTCTCATTTTAACTAGTATCTTACCACCTATCTTTCTCATGAAAATTTTTTTCAGATAAGTAATACAATTCCAACGTGTGTAATCCTAAAGTAAATAACTTCAGGTTACAGATACAAATTTGTAACATGCTTACAGATACAAATTTGCAGCACTTCCAGTGTTTACCAAGAGCCACGTTTTGTACGTAGCTTTGGCTTTTTTGTTTCACAACAATTCTTTTTTATTTTCCCCTATCATCAGTGCACCAGAATGTTACATGCCATTCCCCTTCTGACCCTTTGTTCTCTTTGTTCCTCCAGGCAATTAGTCGTTACTTGCCCAGACGGGACCCGGTTTTGAAACCTCTGATCTATGAAATGGTCCTGCATGAGTTTTTGGAGAGTGACTACGAGGTACTGCAGCCTGACGTGTCCACATGTGACAGTTATGGGCAGCCAGACACCCTCAGCAGTGTAGAATTCTGACAGCAAATTTTCTGTTGTATTCAAACAGATTATCAGTGGACAGTTCCACAATAATGAAAAGATCAAAAATATGAATTTTGGTTTTGTTCTTAAGGGAATAGGTAGAGTGTTCCTCAGAACACACAGCTACCGTGAGATTGAGTCTGTATTATAAATACTGTTATTTTTAGTTGGTTTAATGTAGCATAAATGGTTGAGGTGCTGCACAAAGACTACAGCACCTGAAAGAGACTCTGCTTTATGAATCTTAATAACGTTGCCCTGAGAAGGAAAATCTGTGTTCTGCACTGTGCATGTCTGTGGGCACGTAAAAGTGGCTTAGAGGTGAAGCACAGCAGGTACCATCTCAGAGGCTTAGCTGAAGCTTTGATGTTTTCAAATGTTCCTTAGGCAGTTCTTTCTATTTCTGTTATAATCTTTTACACTTTTAGGGGTTTGCAACCCTGATAAAAGAGTGGCCTGGAGATCTCTACAACAACACAATCATAGTTCAAGCTGTAGTGGATCACCTGAAGAAAGATCCACAGAACAGGACTTTGCTACGAACGCTTGCAGAATTGTGAGTACATTTTTAAACTCCTTTTACAAAAAGTAAGCTTGAAATCATGCACTATGGTCTATAAATATTTGCCTCACTTTCTTAACAGAAATACTGGCTTTGCTGCACTCTGCACAGAGTTGACTTCCTCTTCTCTCTGCTGACTGCACAGCTTAGCATTTATTTTCCCTTCCTTGTAAAGTACCTTGTAAAGTATCCACTGAGGAGGAAAGCAAGTTGAGTATAAGAATGGGTTTGCTTCTCTTCTTCCCAAAGCAAATAGCTCGTATTCCTATTTATGTCATCAGAGGAAACCTCTTCTGTGAAAGGTGCATTTCAGAATTGCCCACAGGAAAATAAAATGGTGGGGTTTTCACCACTATTTCAAAAGTAGTATATTTGGGTTTGCTGCATGGCTGGAAATATGCAACTGTAAGTTGTGCCTCAACTTACCTGGTTCTAGGCTACTTCATACAGGGATAAAGCTCGTTGATTTTCTCCACGTGATTCCCATGTTACATTCTTCTCACAGTGCTGCTTTGAAGAAAGCAGAGCTACTGTCCATTGCTATTTTACAGTCTGTCCCAAAGTTTTAAGAGAATGTTTTTGAGCTCTAAAGGGCATTCCAATTAGTTTCCAAAAATGTGGTTTGAAAACAGGAAAATGGGAATGCAGAGAACCCCAGGTCAGAACACAAACTCAGTGGCTGATAGAAACGGAGTTGAAATTAATGTTGCCTCTTGTTTTATTTCTTTTTTACAAAAATGAATCCATAGCAACTGTTTAGATATTTAACAAGTCAAGCAGCATCCTAACGAGCCTTACATGCTAGAGAATATTTTTATTTTTCATCTTGGGTGATTTTCCTACACTTAGCTATATAAGATCACATGTACTATGACATTGTTTATTTTCAGGTACACTTACGACCAACGCTATGGCAGAGCCCTAGAAATTTACCTAACCCTGAGGCACAAAGATGTCTTCCAGTTGATCCACAAGCACAATCTTTTCAGTTCTATCCGAGACAAAATTGTTCTGCTCATGGATTTTGATTCAGAGGTATGGTGATCTTAATGATTTTGTATTCACTTTCCACTGGAGATATTTTCACAGGTTAAAGATAAATGAGCTCAAGATAGTGTTGAGGCAGAGGGTGTGTTTGCTGTGTCTGGATACATTCTGAAGTAAAGAAGGTGTTTGCCTACACTGCCAAATAACTGACCCAAGGATGATTGGGTTTTTTCCCTTTATATATCCATTTGATTATCTCTCATGGTGAGAAGAGTGTCAGATCTGAGATCGTTGTTGTGATTCTCAAGTGGACTTTCACCATGATATTTTTTCTGCATTTCCAATTAAATAATGCTACTAATAAGCCAAAGAATGGAGACAGGGAATTTATTGTTAGGTGTGTATTAAATGTACTTACCACTTCTCTTTGACTGCAGTCAATCTGCTTCTGAGAGTTTGCAAGGTTATTGACCTAAATTTGGAAAACCAAAAAGTGTGCATTTTGTGCTGGATTCAGTCTTCTTGCTTCCCAGCTGTCTATAAAACCTCAGCAAACAACTTTTATTATGATCTTTGGGTAACCAAGTAGATCTGCTTTTTTTTTTCAGTGCAGTAAGTTTTTTAAGCACTGGAGCTAAAATACGAAGATGACACCTTTGTTATGCCCATTCTAAACTACATGGGAGAAAAAGTGTAATTCTTTTTTGTTAAATAGAGTAAATCATATGAGGAATCTGTGGTTTTGTATTATTTTGAATGTGAAGCAGAGTTTGTTCTTGTAAGGGGAAGCAGAACTGCAATCCCAGTGGCCACTCTGCTAACATGGTCTTCTCTGCTTGTGTTTCCAGTATCTGTAGTATGCAGATAGTTGGGAGGAATCCGGTTGTAAGGCAGGTTGAGTTGTGTTTCTTACACAGCCATCCCCCTGCAATTCCCCTTTGCAGTGGCATGAGTAATATTTCTACATGTAGCAGTGACTCTCTGTGATCATACTTTGATGGACATACTTCCCCTGCAGTATAAGAGCACAGTATTGATTGTTACTAGTGTTGAAACTTAAGAGAAGTATTTTGGAAGAATCTAAGATGTGTTCTGTAATGCTGTGCTGTCAGGGAGTGCTGGTGGTGTGCAGACTAGTCTGAGTTACTGTTGCTGGAAAGAGTAGGTCTGCAATATCCCTCTGATACCCAGCACCAAACAAGCATAGTACTCTACAGTGTGAGAAAATGTGTGTACCTGTTTCTTAACTTGCTTCTCTTTCTTGACTTCAGAAAGCAGTAGACATGCTTTTGGATAATGAAGACAAAATTTCTGTGAGTATAACAAGCTCATGTCATGGCAGTCCAGTGCTTGCCTCTGATACCCAGCCTTCTTTCAGTTCTATACATGTGATGGTGCTGTTTGTTTCCTTTCAGATTGACAGAGTTGTTGAAGAATTGGAGAACAGGCCTGAGCTACAGCACGTGGTAATTGTTTCTGTGTTCTGTTGGTCTCAAGCTGAGCTGAATAAACTGTTTGCTGGGTATATCTTTTACAGGTGTAGTTATCCTGTCCAAGTGCACGTGACACCGAATGTATAAATCAGCAGAGCCAAAGTGGCAACCTGTGCTGATGCATTTTTTTAAGAAGGCCATAGCATTTTTACAACAATAAAATAATTTTTAAATGTGTACCTGCAAGAACTTGATAACATACTGCTTGTTAGCACACCATGAGGTAGACCTTGTGGCACTGCAGACACTCATCTTCTCT